>NW_021565733.1:0-294 GCF_001605985.2 Dendrobium catenatum
CGTTTATCTACACGGGTTGGGTTAGAGTCGACTCGTTTGAACCCGGGTCAGTTCGGGTTCGACCTGAACCCGACCCGTAACCCGAAATTGACACCCCTAGAGAAAATTGACAAAAGAAAAAAATGATGAAAACAAATAGTGTAAAAGCCACTTACAATGATCAAAATAATTTTCGTAATAGAAGTAGCAAATGCAAAGTCCTGAAAAACCTTCTATATGATATTCTCTCTAGCCGTAGCGCTCACCTCAGCTCTCCCTCAAATTCTAGAAAATCGAATAGCTTGGCACCGCAGA
>NW_021565734.1:0-233 GCF_001605985.2 Dendrobium catenatum
GGAGAGGGAGAGTGGGTGGTTATGGGTTGAGGGAGAGGGAGGGTGGGTGGTTATGGATTGTTGCTGAACCCTTTGACCTTTGACCGTTTGTTGGACTTTTGAAGGCCTTAATGATTTTGGAATTTGGTGATCTTGGGCTCATTGGATTCGTCTCGTCGAGCCGTTCGATTCGAGTTTAAGATCGTCAAAATAGGAAACCGTTTGGTAACTCAAATTGCGGTTTGAATCTTCCA
>NW_021565735.1:0-260 GCF_001605985.2 Dendrobium catenatum
CATTTATATTCATTTCAGGAATGCATACGGTGAGAAGAAATTTCGCAGAAGTAGGAAACAGCTCAAACAGAAGACAAAACAGGTCTCTCGGGATGGAGCAGCAGGGGCCGGGCCGGCCGACTCTTGCGTGGGCGGGAGGAGGAGCCGGGTAAACGGCGGAGTCAGAATGGCTTCTTCCTGCGTGATCAAACGTTTGGGTCTTCGCTGTCGAGAAGTCAAGAGAGCGGGGAAAATGCTCCTGTATGATCGGAGGCGTCGCG
>NW_021565736.1:0-239 GCF_001605985.2 Dendrobium catenatum
CACGACACATGACTGGAGATATGAAGAAGTTCATCCCACTAGAGACCAAAATTGGAGGCAAAGTAACATTGGAAGACAACACTACCAGGAAGGTGATAGGCTCAGGTATTGTTGGTAATGCTAAGAATTTTTTAATTGAAAATGTTCTATTAGTTGATGGTTTGAAACATAATTTACTTAGCATTAGTCAACTATGTGACAAAGGTTTTGATATTAAATTTTTATCTGATAAATGCCTG
>NW_021565737.1:0-372 GCF_001605985.2 Dendrobium catenatum
GGCTTCAAAATTATACTATGAGAGTTCAAGCCTAGAGTGAACCTCAATGGATACGGTATAACTAATGCTTCATTTCGGACAACTTCCTAACTGTTTTTTTAAGTAATTTGTTAATACAGAATTTTCTTAAACTATAAATTTTTGTACTGAAAAACTGCTTTAGAAAACAAGAAAAAAGCTGTCCCAAATAAAGCCTAAATTAAATTTTTGATAATAAATTTGATATTAGAATGAAATTTTATAGTAAACTTTAACGACAATAAATTTTTTTATTATTTTCTGACAAAAATAGGACCAAATTTTCTCACATTAAAAAGTTATCGATGAATTTTTGTGTGCCACTATATTAACTCAGAGGGATGCGCCAACATG
>NW_021565738.1:0-673 GCF_001605985.2 Dendrobium catenatum
TAATTTCAGGCCCATTTCATTCAGAGATTATGATTTAATTACAAAATTTTGAAGCAGTCTTATCCTCCAATAACATCTAAATTAAGTGATATTAGAATCATTAGATTCCTTTGATCAAGACATTCATTTTAACTATAAGAACACAATATTCAAAGGCTACTCAACATCTCAATTAATGCCGCTAAGTTTTCAACTACTACTTCAAATGTTTGATCAAGATACTTTTGGTGTCATCAAATTCATCTTGTCAAAATAATTTTTTTTTATCATAGATTTGTCGACATTAAAATTCAAATTATTCGGAATTCAATTATGATTTCTTAATTAAAATAATTTCATTGCTTATTTTTCTAATCATGGAAATTTTGGAAAAGGCAAAGAAGATATTAAAAGGAAAAAAAAAATTAAAGCTCAAAAAATAATTAGAGAAACAAATCAATATGAATATTTAAGCTATCAAAATAATCAACCTTTCTCTTTTGTGAATCTTTATAGGCTTATATATTCTCTCAATCTACTTGCAAGATAACTATTGAACTGGCCAGCCCTCATATTTAAGAGGACTACAACATTTTATAGAATTGATTGTAAAATTGATGCAAATAAAACTTTAACATTATAATGATAAAAAACAGCTTTTTCATTATAGAAAATTCTGAAAAAATAATAAAAA
>NW_021565739.1:0-229 GCF_001605985.2 Dendrobium catenatum
CGCTAACAAAATTCCACTCACCCATACTCATTTATTTCTTCTCCTTTCTCACTAATTCCCTCCCTCCTAACCCTCACACCCCATCTTCTCATCCTCTTTGGTGCCCTATGGTACCTTCATAGCCTCGGCGTTAATGTTCTCCTTGCGTTTGGAGTTCGCACCATCTGCCCTCATCATTTCCATCCTCTGTTCAATCATCAAAGTCTTTTTTATGTGCTACATTTACTTG
>NW_021565740.1:0-243 GCF_001605985.2 Dendrobium catenatum
GGATATATCTAACCAAACAAGGGAAACATTTCTCCTGTGTTTACTTTGCAGACAAACAAACAGCCTCAAAGTATTTGAAATACACTACATTTACTTTACACTGCATTTACTTTACATTGTATTTACTTTGCAGGCAACCAAACAGCCCCTAAGGTATTTCTTTTCATTCGGTTTCAATTATCGGTGGTGTCTTCGTTGCTACTTTTTTGGAGTACTCGTGTCTCCATTATAGTTTTGACTTTT
>NW_021565741.1:0-224 GCF_001605985.2 Dendrobium catenatum
ATGTGTCCGCGGAACTTTAAGCCAAGCGCACCAAAAGCACAGCCAAAGTGCAGGTAAAGCATAGTCAAAGCGCAA
The DNA here is from genome assembly GCF_001605985.2 of Dendrobium catenatum. Lineage (NCBI taxonomy): Eukaryota > Viridiplantae > Streptophyta > Magnoliopsida > Asparagales > Orchidaceae > Dendrobium > Dendrobium catenatum. The sequence continues at coordinate 76 of NW_021565741.1, forward strand.
CAAAAGAGCGGTCAAAGTCAAAGCACAAATAAAGTGCAACTAAAACGCAGGTAAAGTGCAGGTAAAGCGCAAGTAAAACGCACAAAAAAAATGCAACCAAAGTGAACTCCACGTGTCAAATTTTAAGTGGATATCCGGACTGTGTTAAA
>NW_021565742.1:0-305 GCF_001605985.2 Dendrobium catenatum
TTGGTGAGAGCACTCCTGCAAAACTCAACATCAGTCAAATTTAGGAACCCAAAAAGGTTTGAGCTCCTTCTTAGGAAAAGTAGAATGCAATGCAGGTAAGGTATGTTGTGAATTATACATCTTAGGTCTCCACACCCAATGTGTACTACGGTGAATGATGCAAGTGTGTGAGATGTGTCCTAGCATGTCACAAGAGAAACATCAAACTCCAGGAAAGGGATCGATTTCTTAAATGGTTTGAGTTATAATGCCTCTTCCTAGGTTCTCGCTTAGGATTAAAAGTAGATGTCATCCAATTTTTCTTA
>NW_021565743.1:0-294 GCF_001605985.2 Dendrobium catenatum
GAAAATTAAATAGTGACCTTATAAAAAAAGAAAAAAAAAAAGAAAATTAGAAGAAATAAAATAAAATGAAAAAAAAACATCTTCTTCCATGTTTCACGGTCGAAAGTCTCCTAAGAATCGTAAAAGTGGGAGCTAAGACCCCGATCGACGGGTCTTGGTAGGCAACGGGCTTCGATCGGAAGGGTAGACGCTGGAGGCAGAAACAGTGACGTTGTGCCTTGCGCGGGAATTGGACGGGCTTGAATCAAAAGGGATGAAAATAGGAGGTTGCGCCTTGCACGGGAATTGGACGGT
>NW_021565744.1:0-699 GCF_001605985.2 Dendrobium catenatum
AAAATGTAATGCATGCAAATAGCAACTATCTTAACACGGACAAACAAACGAAGCCAGTTAAAGAATGCATAGGTTTAGTGTTGAGTCAGTCTATACTTTGTTTTTTCTCTTCTTGAATCTATTTGTAATGTTCAAAGAGACTGATGCTAAGAAACCCTACACACACACTTGAGAGACTTAGAATTTCTATTTTTACTCACATCGTACAGGATAATTTTTACATCGTCCTGGATGATTGGTCTTAAAACAGAAAATCTAAACAAGGATTCTTAATTAAGGCAGCCGTCATCAATAGATCGTCTTGGATGATATGTGTATCGGCCAGGACGATAAGCTTAAAACAGAAAGAAATTGCCACCATAGACAATTAAGGTATTCTATATTTTTTAATAATCAGCCAGGACGATCATTGATCGGTTTGGACGATATTCATAAATTATACCTTAATTGATAAGGAAATCAAGGGAGTAATTAAGAATGATTGATAGGATTATATCATTCTGGACGATCTCAGGATCGGCCAGGATGATCTATTCAAAAACCTTAGTTACTTCTGGACGATAAATATCAGCCAGCTCAAATTCAGGGCGATGCTCTGGACAATTTTGCTTTGATTTGAATTGATCGGCCGGGACGATCGTGAGATCGGCCTGGATGATCAAGCCAATTTTAAATCCTAGCTGTGGGGGCTAAAGGAGA
>NW_021565745.1:0-588 GCF_001605985.2 Dendrobium catenatum
GCTCCATAACTCGCTCCCATAGTTTTAAAATATGACAAATTAACTTAATACCTCTATAATTCGCACAATCTTGTGCATCACCTTTATTCTTACTCTTATTAATTTAATATTTCTTAAAATTTTACCTAAGGAAAAACTGAAGTCAATGCACTTTTAATTGGTAGTTTCTAGGAACAAACATTTGAATTTAGGCTTCGTTTGGGATGACTTTTTTACTGCTTCTTAAAGCAGCTTTATAGTAATAAAATTTTAATTTTTTATTAAAAAGCTGTTTTAAGAAGTGGTAAAAAAGCCGTCCCAAACGAAGCCTTAGTTATGGGATTAAGTTCCAACCTCTTTTTTGATACTTGCATCAAAACAAACTAACCCATAGGGGCTAAGATTAGCTTGAGCATGATGAGAAATGTGAAATGTCCAATGTTAGTGTGCCTAAATATGTCCACTTAAAGAATGTTTTTTTTTTGTACGTGAAAAGGTTGGAGTAGCTCCAGTGGAAGATAAGATTAGAGAGAGCCGCCTTAGATGGTTTGACAACATTAAACGGAGGCCTTCCAATGACCTAGTTAGGAAAGTTGAGGTAGACCTAAA
>NW_021565746.1:0-266 GCF_001605985.2 Dendrobium catenatum
GAAGTCATCCAATGTAGAAGTTATCTTATCCAAAATTTGAAGTGATTTAAGGACGAGTTCAATTCATCCAAGAATTAAAATTGTCCAATAAAGAGTTCAATGGCTTTCAGAATTAAAGTTGTCTAGATGTCAACAGGAATAAATTTAAATTCAATAATATATCATTATTAAATAATTTGTTAGATTATGACATTATTTAAGAATGTTCTTTTACTGCTTTTTGAAATAACTTTTAGGAAGAAAGTTTACCTTTTAGGAAGATAGTT
>NW_021565747.1:0-203 GCF_001605985.2 Dendrobium catenatum
TTAGCTTACTCTCTTTTTTGTTCTTATGTTGGACTTGCTGGAATTACCTGATGGTGGACTTAATTCATGATTTCTGCTGCTGTATTTGGTTCTATGGGGTTTTGGGAGTTCCGGTGGATCCTGCTCTTTCTTCCAATTTTGTTTCAGACCTGGGAAGAACCTTTTGGGACTTTGGCTGCTTATCTTTTTCAACCAAGTCCAGT
>NW_021565748.1:0-304 GCF_001605985.2 Dendrobium catenatum
AATTACCAATTCACCCCCCCTCTTGGTTAGCCTTGGAACAATTAATTAGGCTTAACATCCTAATTCATATTGAATGAGTTTCCAACATCCTTATAACTTAAGTACATAAAAGAAACTATTTAAACATTTTGTATTTAACTGTGCTAAGTCATGTTCTTCTACAGTCTAATTCATAAAGGGTGTTTCAACTCTAATGCCATCAACTAATCTAGATAGTTGTGTATACCCTTCTTGTACTAAGATCCACATATGATAATCTAAACACTATAAAAATATAGACATGCGTGTTTTCCAAAAATTGAAA
>NW_021565749.1:0-2149 GCF_001605985.2 Dendrobium catenatum
GTCATATCAAAGCTGCAGATGGGACTGTGTCGGAGGACGAAGAAGTTATCCAAAAAAATTTTTCAGATTATGTTAGACATAAATGGCAAAATAAGAGCTGCTCTTTGGATGGTTGGCCGTCACCTAGAAATACCATTAGTGAGATGGACCAAAAGTTGCTGGAGGCTGATTTTTCTAGAGAAGAATTACAGGTTGTTGTGAATGAGTCCAAGAGGAATGTATCTCCTGGTAATGACGGAATTTCTTTTGCTTTTATCAAAGATTTTTGGCAAATCATTAAAGAGGAAGTTTGGAGTGCTATCAGTCTATTTCTAGTTTCAGGAGTTATGAATCAAACATGGAAGGAAACACTTATTGTTTTGATTCTGAAGATCAATTGCCCACAAGAACCTGTCAACTACAGACCGATTAGTCTATGCATGACTGTTTACAAACTTATTGCCAAGATGCTCTTAAACAGATTGGAAAAGGTTATTCAGAATATTATTTCTGTTGATCAAGCAGCATTCATAAAGGGTCATTCTCTTTCTGATCATGTACTTTTGGCCCAAGAAGTTTTCAACAAATTAAGGTGGTCTAAAGCTAGAAGTGGTATGTTGGCAATCAAGCTTGATATGGAGCAAGCTTATGATAGTATGGGATGGCAAACACTAAGGCAAGTTCTTGTTCAGTTTAATTTCCCTACTAAATTTTCGGAGCTGATTATTAATTGTATTCTCAATCCTAAGTTTTGCATTTTAATTAATGGGAAGAAAACGGATTGGATTGATGGAAGATGTGGATTTAGACAAGGGTGTCCTTTATCCCCTTTTCTATTCATTCTTTGTTCCCAAATTTTGTCCAATGCGTTAAATTCTAGAAGATTTGGTTCGGGTATATCTATTTCTCCACTTGCTCCAAGAGTTTCTCACTTGCTCTTTGGGGATGACATTTTGATTTTTTCGGAGGCTAAGATGAAGGATATCAAGGAGTTGAAAAGCATTATTTCTAATTATTTTAATTGGACGGGACAAAGGGTGAACTCCATGAAATCAATGATCATGTTTGGGAAGCATACCAATAGAATTATCCAAAGAAGAATATCAAAGAAACTTAATTTCAGAATTATGAAGGAAACGGAATACCTGGGTGTGAAATTAACACTAAGAAGGCTGGTGGCTTCCGATTTTCAGAAACTTTTGGAGGTTGCTGCTAACAGACTTAATACTTGGGGAAAGAATTTCATTTCTTTAAAAGGCAAGCTGGTTTTGGTGAAATCAGCTTTTCTTTCATTACCACAGTTTTTATCTTCTATTTCTCTAGTTCCCTTGAGTATTTTGAAGGAGTTTGACAAGATGTGTAGAGGATTTATATGGAAAAAAAACAATGGGAGTGCTGGCATTCATTATGCTTCTTGGGCTCGTCTTTGTAAACCGAAAAGAGATGGTGGGCGGGGCTTGAAATCAGTGGTTTCTATGATTGGTCCTCTCCGTGCCAAATTTGCTTGGAACTTCTATTCTAAACCTCTTTCCTTACTGAATCAGATTCTTAGAGAAAAATATGGTAATGATGTATGGAGGGATGTTGTTAAGGGCGGAAGATCTTCTACATGGAAGGTAATAAATATGGGAGCTAAATTTCTCAAGAAAATTGTTAGATGGAACATTGCTAATGGGGAGTCTATAAGATGGATGAATGATTCCTGGATTTTGGATAAATGCATTGAAAGGTGGCCTACTTTCGTTAATATGCAAAATTCTTATGATGAGAAACTTAGCTTTTTCATTTCAAATGGCAATTGGGACTTGAATAAGCTGGAAAACAGTTTTGGTGTACATCTTATGGAAATTATTTCTAACATCCCGATCAATATTGGTCAGAATTCTGATCAATTGGAATTAAATTGTAAGTTCTCTGGGAAATCGATTACTGCTCTTGCTTTTGAAGCTACGCTGGAGCACGGAACAGAGTTGGATATGTGGAGTTGGTTGAAGAAAATCAAATTGAAACCAAAAACAGAACTTTTTTGGTGGAGGCTTTACAATAACTGTATTCCATCTAATCCTTTCTTGGTTAAGAGGAGAATATGTATTGACTCTCATTGCCCGAGATGATGTGGAGTTGATGAAGATGAAAACCATTTAGTTTGTGGTTGTTTCAAAATTAAGAA
>NW_021565750.1:0-1328 GCF_001605985.2 Dendrobium catenatum
AAGATGAAGATAAAAGTGTTTTTATTCAAAGAGGATATTAAACAAAGATGAATGAGATATTTTTCTAAACTTTTCAATGATGATTGTGAGAATACGATTGAATTTGGTGACCTTAGCACCCTAAATGAAAATAAAGATTTTTATTTTTATTAGCATATTAGTAAAACTGAAGTTTGAGAGGCTTTAAAGAAAATTAAGTGTGAAAAAGCTGTTGGACCTGATGATATTCCAATAGAAGTGTGGAAATGCTTAGGAGATTAAGGAATTTCTCGGCTTATTAAAATTTTTAATATTGTTTTGGAGACTAAAAAGATGCCAGATGAGTAGAAAATGAGTGTGTTGATTCTTATTTTTAAAAATAAATGTGATGCACAAGATTTTGTGAATTATAGATGAATTAAGTTAATGTGTCATACTTTAAAACTATGGGAGAGAGTTATGGGAGTATAGGTTGCGACGTGATACTAATGTTTCTCAAAATCAATTTGGATTCATGCCGGGTAGGTCTACTAAGAAGTTTGATGGAGAAGTATAGAGAGAATAAGGAGGTTCTACATATGATATTTATTGATTTATAGAAAGCATGTGATAAAGTTCCAAGAGAAGTGCTATGGAGAGTTCTAAAAAAAAAAGGGGATAATAATTCTCATATTCAAGTCATTAAGGATATATATGCAGGTGTTGTTACTTGTGTTCAAACACAAGTTGGGTTGACCAAGTATTTTCCTATTTTAGTTGGATTACACCGAGGATCAGCCTTAAGCCCATATCTTTTTTGCTTTAGTCATGGATGTTATCACTAGACATTGCAAGAGGTTGTACATTGGTATATTCTTTTTGCTGATGATATTCTTCTTGTTGATAAGACTAGAGACGGAGTTGAGGTAAACTTGAATTATGGAGGTCAATCTTAGAGTCTAAAGTGTTTTTGTTTGAGTAGATCTTAAGCTGAATATATGGAGTGTAATTTAGAAGTAATATATCTATTGGGGGGATTCTTACTTTGGACGATTAAATCATTAATAAGAGTGCACGTTTTACACTACAGGAAAACAGTTCATTTCCGGCGGAAATAAATTCGTCATGGATTCCGACGGCTTTTCCGGCGGATTACCGACTGAACAGTTCCGGCGATTTTTTCGACGGATTTCTAGCGGATATTTTGATTCATTTTTCGACGGATTTATTTCCGACCAAAATTAATTTTTTTAAATGACAATAATAAATATTTATAATTAATAATTTTGTTAAATAAATTAATAACTTATTATCAAATAAAATTAAGTTAAATAATTAAATTAATTAAATAATAATAAACAATTCATTAT
>NW_021565751.1:0-304 GCF_001605985.2 Dendrobium catenatum
TATGATTTCTTCTTTTGGTTAAATCTGTTAGTTCCTCTATTTATTACGCTTAATCACTGGATTAAGGAGATCAGTAATTCTTCTGATCAACTAATCTATTTTTGGCATAGGATCCATTTTAATGTTCTTTTATGGAGACTTTTTTGCAGGTTATTGGTTAACGGATCCTTCAAGTGTACTAATCACTGTAAGTGTCTCCCTTTCTTTTGTTTGCAATTGTTTTCCTTTGTTCTGTCTCCTTTTTTGTGCAGGAAGACTGAGCCGAAAGCTACTTTTCGCAACTTCCTTTTTTGGGTGCTGACCT
>NW_021565752.1:0-237 GCF_001605985.2 Dendrobium catenatum
GGAATCAAGGATTAATAGTTCAGAAGACTTAAATCAATGACTCTACAATATGCAGACGAATAGACCTATCGTTGTATGATGTATGAAAAGATGCATAAATAAGAGATGTCCTTAGGTCCACTAATACAATGCATGCATGTAAGGTGTGTTGTGGAGAAAAGTGTGTAAGAACAGATATATGCATGACATCCAGAGTACAAAAAAAGTAAATAAACACATCCTAAGGGTACCCTCCAG
>NW_021565753.1:0-252 GCF_001605985.2 Dendrobium catenatum
TTTGGGCTCGTGCTCACTGGGGGCTGAAATGAGTCCATAAAAATGCAGTTTATTGTTCACCATCTCAGGATTAAGGGTCTAGAAGTGACTAGAGGCTTTGGTGAAGGCTCTAAGGTCAGAATCTTCAAGGTGATAGGTCCAGTGGCATAGGCTGTAAATATTTGAAGGTTTTACAGCCTCTGGATTTTGATTTAGTTTTTGAGGTTAGAGACCTTGGAATGGGCTCAAATTTGGAGGGTTTCCTCCAGAGAC
>NW_021565754.1:0-235 GCF_001605985.2 Dendrobium catenatum
TTATCCTCAGTGACTCTCATGTTAGCTAAGAAATAATTAAAGGTTTCTTTATGAAATGCATATATTAGAGTTAGAATGAAGGACAATTGAGTGGACGCAAACAGAGGCATTACAGAAAAATGAAAATCATCTTGGATTAACAATTGAGATGGGGTGTTCTTTGCAGCAATGAACCTAAAATATGCATCTTCATATTTCTTAGATAATAAGTTAAAATCAATAGTAGAAGAAGAAG
>NW_021565755.1:0-732 GCF_001605985.2 Dendrobium catenatum
TTTGCACCAATGTTCAAAAATTAATGTAATTAAATCACTATAATATTTTTGTTAGAGCAAAAATGATTTGTGATTTGAACTTAAAATGAATCATGCAAACAATTTATTTAATTGAGTTAAAATAAAAGCCATTACAAGCCGGGCAGTGGTCCGATGATGGTTGGTAGCCAAGAAGCTAGGTACGACCTTGGTCGGGTGGCCGGGCGGAGGTCTGGTGGTGGTCAGGATGCTGAGCAGTGGTTTAGTGGCAATCAGTGGTTGGGTGGAGGAAGGATAGTGGTAGGTGACTGAGCGGAGGTCCAGTAATGTTCGCAGGTCGGGAAGTGGTTCGAGAAGACGTTCGAGAGGTCAGGCAGTGGTTTGGTCAGCCGACGGAAGTTCGCATGCGAAGGTGCTTAGGTGGAGCTCTAGATCCTTGAAGCCTTAGAGCTCTCTCTCATCTATTGCCAAAGGTCCCCCCTATTGAGAGTGGGAGCTATTCATAGATTTTGAGAGTGACATATCCCATAAATATGGAGAGGATCCAATACAAATTTGGAGTACTCCATTGGAAGACCCATATATATCGTTCATCATTTAGTTATCTTGATGATGTCCAAATTAAGTGAGCTTGATCTTGTTGTATATGTCTGAAGCATGCCATATTTTAATATCATTTGATTATCTAATTAATATTCTAAAGCTTCCCAACAAGTTTTAAGCTCTTGATTGGATTGGACCGATTTTTGTATC
>NW_021565756.1:0-212 GCF_001605985.2 Dendrobium catenatum
GCGGCCCGACGACCCGACCCGGACCGGAACCCGGTATTGCTATGTTCGTGTATTGCTAGGTATTGCTCAGTATTGATAGGTATTGCTCGGTATTGATAGGTATTACTCAGTATTGTTTGGCAATAACGAGAAATACCGCTCTTTCAAGATCAGGTATTGCTCGATATTGCTAGGTATTGGTCTTGACATAATGGTATTTTTCGTTACAGAGC
>NW_021565757.1:0-285 GCF_001605985.2 Dendrobium catenatum
TTATAGATAATGATTACTTATTGGGCTATATGCTCATTATGAGATTTTTACATACTTCAGGTAAGATAAAGACCTGGTAGATTGAGGTTGATATGAGCAGCAACATGCTATGCTTTATTTTTTGTATCTATTAGTTTACTTCGTTTTGTAGTCATGATGTATCTGCAATGATGTACTATTATTGGTTGCATATGTTTTTGGATTATATATATGTGTGTAAATATTGAATGAACATATATGAAATCATATTTTCCACTGTTTATATTTATTGAACACAATTTGTCA
>NW_021565758.1:0-418 GCF_001605985.2 Dendrobium catenatum
AATATATGTTCATCTGAATATGTGCTTAAATCCCAATAAATTTGGGTTTTTTCAAAGCCTTCCTATGTGTCATAATCAATCCTCCAAAAAAATTGCATATATATATTTGAGGATTTAATATAGACACTACTTTTTGGATTTAGGTGAAATCAGTGCCATTCTAACCATTGAACAGAGCACAATAAACACACAAAAGCATAATCCTAATTACCTATGGAATCTTTTGAATGGAATTTCTAAGTTATAGGCCAAATATTGACATAGGAACTGAAGATGATCAATTTAAGCCCTTAGGAGGTTCTTAATTAACAAGAAATTTTTTGGGTATGTGTAACACATGCGTAAGAATCTTCTCTATCAATTTTACCTCACGGTGAATTATATTTGATGAGTAATTTTAGAAATACCAATTGGAATA
>NW_021565759.1:0-426 GCF_001605985.2 Dendrobium catenatum
CATCCCGAACGAACTTTCAGGATTTGCATCTGGTAAAGGTGAGAAAGTTAAACTTTCTAAAGAAATGTTGAATGACTCTATTGAAGTGGTGAATTCTGGAAGGAAAAAAATCCTTGTTGTTGAGGATTTCTCAGCTAATGATTTGGAGGAAGTTTGAACCTGTGAATCTGGAGATCTTGGTAGATGCATTGATATGAATGTTGAAATGCCACAAAGGATTAATCAAGAAAACCAGTAAAATGTTTGGTCAAAAAATAAAAACATTAGAGTTGCTGATTTGGACTTTAGTAATTGTAAATGTGTGGATGGTAAATCTGTGAAGCTCAATGAGGTTAAAGTTCAGGAAAATTCCAAAAAACTGGAGAAATCACTGGTGGTGAAGGTATTGTGGAATGAAATCTCTTTCTCTTCCATTAGTTATGAATT
>NW_021565760.1:0-326 GCF_001605985.2 Dendrobium catenatum
GTGAGCTGAAGTAAATTTTAATTTGTCCGCCCCGGCAGACTGTTGCGGAGGGTGAATGGATTTTGCTTTAAGCGTTGAGATGGATTGATTTCATTTTTAAATATTTGGAATTTTAGGTTTTTGTGGAGCTTTTTGGGTTTTTGGATGGAGCTTGGAAGACATTTGGATATTTGGGAGACATTTAAAAATATTTGGGAGTCATTTGAAAGTATTTGGGAATCATTTGAAAGTATTTGGGAAACCCCTCCGGTTGAGATATGCATTCAACACGGCCATCATCGGGGTGTTCGGGGTCATTTCCATTTTCTGGACTGAACCTTGTCGAC
>NW_021565761.1:0-218 GCF_001605985.2 Dendrobium catenatum
CGACAAATCTCCTTCCGGAGGAATTTTCTTTTGATGAATCCAATACCTTTATATGCGTCTGTATCTTTCTGCCGTAACGGACGCGGACTCCTCCCATACCAGAGGCCCAAACTTGTACGAAGTTGTCGCTTGGTGGTAGGAATATTGACTTGCTTTCGTAGCATTCTCTGAATATTTTTGGTATTGAACCTAGGTAGCCTCGTAGGAAATAACTCTTC
>NW_021565762.1:0-223 GCF_001605985.2 Dendrobium catenatum
TTAAAGTACTTTATAGAGTTTATCGAACAAATATCCTGATAGTCCTTGAAAAAAGAAAAATAAATATAAATTTTGAAATACTATAAATAACTTGAATGAGAAAGAGGGGATAGGAATTAAACTCCAAGTACACAACTAAGAGCACTCCGCATACACAACTCGGCTTAATAAAGGAAAAAGCTACTAACAACTAATGGTCTCATCAAATGATTTATTCATAAAT
>NW_021565763.1:0-314 GCF_001605985.2 Dendrobium catenatum
TGATGATGTCGCATCCATTATTACATCTGATAGCTTGACAACAATTCACAAGAAATTTCATGTGCCGAATGAGGTGTTGATTATTGCTCCAAAGAGAACCGACAGAGCACATGCCCCTCCACAAGGATTTGTAGCAATATATGAAATGATGATGCGTGCTGGTTTGAGATTTCCTCCAGCACCCGAGTTACTTGAAATTTTCAAAGCATGCGGCGTTGATCTACCCCAATTTTTATGTAGAGCGATAACAATTATAGTAGGTTTGACAGTATTTTTAAGAGAACGTGGAGCGTCTCTAACCGTAGAACATCTGT
>NW_021565764.1:0-224 GCF_001605985.2 Dendrobium catenatum
AGATGTATACCAAAACTAGACTTTACTAAGGACCACTTTTGAGATGCATGTCAATTAGGAAAACAAGTGAAGTCCTCTTTTAAGTCTGATAAGGATCTTAGAACTAGTAAACCATTGGAAATTCTTCACATGGATCTTTTTAGACCAGTAGGAACTGTAAGTCTAGGAGGGAAGGTATATGGATTTATTATTGTTGATGATTTCTCAAGATTCACTTGGGTTAG
>NW_021565765.1:0-211 GCF_001605985.2 Dendrobium catenatum
CATTAAGATCAATCACACCTAGTTTAGTTCTTAATGTGAAAAATATTTCAAAAGCTAGTCATTTTATGAAAATGTTTGCATGTCTATTCTATGTAGCAATATGGAGCAATTCAATTTCTCTCTTAGCCACATGATCTCTATTTAAGTGATGCCTAATATCAATATGCATGGTTATAAAATGTTGAATAGGATTCTTTGAAATGCATATGGC
>NW_021565766.1:0-263 GCF_001605985.2 Dendrobium catenatum
TTTAGGTGGAAATTACTATTTTGCCCCTAATAATTCACTAAAATTTATTAAAAATCCCAAATTTTTTCCAAGCACTTGGAAACACTTTATTAGATCATCCTTGACCTTTGGGGGTGAGTCCAATCAGTTTGGAGCTGGTTTGGATCAAAACTTTAAAAATAGCTCTTTATTAGAAAATTTAGAAATTTCTTTAATTACCCGATCTTTAGAAACTCATAACTAATTATAGAAAATTCCAAATTAGGCAAACTCACTTGCATTGG
>NW_021565767.1:0-579 GCF_001605985.2 Dendrobium catenatum
ACCTTGCTGCAAGCTTCTCATTTCTCCTTTGGGCCAAAGTCCTCTACCGGTATGGTCGGAGCTTCAAGTAGACCTTGTCCCCAACTGCAAACTGTATATCTCTCCTTTTGCCGTCCGCTTGCTTCTTTATAAGTTGCTTGGCTCTAAGTAAATGCCTCTTGAGCTCCTCCAACACCTGATCTGTTTCCTTCAAATGCTGATCCACTGCAGATACTGGAGTACTACTATGGCTGTAGTGTACCAAATGTTTGGGGTCTCTCCCATATAACACCTTAAAAGGTGTCATCTTGATAGACGAGTGAAAGGAGGTATTATACCAGTATTCTGCCCAAGCTAGCCATTTGGTCCACTGCTTTGGTGTTTCAGACACAAAACACCTCAAGTATGTCTCCATGCTCCTATTCACCACCTCCGTCTGCCCATCAGTCTTTGGATGGTAGGCTGTGCTCCTCTTCAATACTGTTCCCTGCATCCTAAATAGCTCCCTCCAAAAATGGCTCAGGAACACCTTGTCCCTATCAGAAATAATGGACTCTAGTACTCCATGCAGGCAGACTATCTCCCTCACAAATGCTGCTG
>NW_021565768.1:0-239 GCF_001605985.2 Dendrobium catenatum
GCCCAAGCACGCTTAACTGCGGAGTTCTGATGGGATCTGGTGCACTAGTGCTGGTATGGTCGCACCCGTAGTAATATGGTCTCAAATTATTCTTAAGCTCACGCTGTGGAGAGATGATTTTGACGCATCTTCATTCCGACGGACCGTAGGGGATCAAAAATGCATTTTTTGGCTGCGCGAGGCCGGCCGATGAGCCTATGGCGCATCGACGCTCCGTCCGCCTCGGAATAAGCTTTCCG
>NW_021565769.1:0-203 GCF_001605985.2 Dendrobium catenatum
AGCCTCACAAGCTAATAAATCAAGTCAAGGTTGGCTCAAATTTGACTCCTTAGCTCATCGAACACAACTCATAAGTCGGCGTGACTACTTATACCACTGAGAGGGTGTCAAAATTGGCCATCTAAGGGGAAGCTTGTGCTCCTTGGTTCACTCCTTTTTAAAATTTTATAATTAAAATAATTACTTAATAATGTAATATAGTT
>NW_021565770.1:0-202 GCF_001605985.2 Dendrobium catenatum
TTAATGTCCTCGAAGGCCTTAGTGGCAGCTAAAGTCTAATGAAATTCGCCTTTCTTTAGGCAGTCAGTTATGGGTGCTACGATAGTACTAAAATTCCTAATAAACCTCCGATAGAATGTGGCCAATCCATGAAAACTCCGAACATCTCTTATGATTTTAGGCTCGGGCCACTCGTTGATCGCTCTAACCTTCTCGGGGTCGG
>NW_021565771.1:0-353 GCF_001605985.2 Dendrobium catenatum
TGAGGATAAAAATTCATTTAAACATAGGAAGAAAAAGGGAAACTACAACATGCTGGCGTAGGGAAAAATTTAACAAGAAAATTTATCAATTCTAAAGTAAGTTATGCTCCAGTGACAACATATTTTTCTTTACATCAATTTCTTTCCAATGCTTAAACCTTTCATTACATTTCCTTTCTTCCTTTCCTTTCATTTTAAAACATTGAGGCTCATTTAATCTCAATCACATTTGACAATGTATGAAAAACATTCATAATAATTTAGTACGTATATATATATACATATCATCCGTCTCAGGAGTATCACTTGTACTGATAAGGTACAATAAATTGGCCATTTCCTTTTCCATAGGT
>NW_021565772.1:0-250 GCF_001605985.2 Dendrobium catenatum
CCTCCCAAGTACCTAGAAGATTCTACACTCAAGCATCCATGAATGACGGATCCGGACACTGATTACGGCATAACTTGGGACGAAGATGGCTACGTAGATATACTACAATCTATGTTTTTCGACGTGAACCCAAGAGTTGATTTCACTGTCGAGGATTATTTGGAGCGTATATTGATATACTTGGTAGAGGCTATCGACGAACATTTTGAAGACATTGAATGGAGGATCTCCACTAACCCTTGACGAAGGT
>NW_021565773.1:0-2102 GCF_001605985.2 Dendrobium catenatum
CAAATAAGAATAGAGAGAATTACCTTAGATGATTTGATCACTAAAAATATTTGTCTTTCGATGATCCGATATGAAGATTAGATTAATTAGATATGACCTTTGTTAAGAAAGTATTGGTAGACCAAAAAAGATTTGAATTGAAGTATTCGAAATTATTTTTTAAATTAGATTTAAATGAGAATTTGATTCTTAATAGGACCCAGTGTATGAAAAAGATCCATGTAGCTGATCTCAACTTAGTGGGATAATCTTGATGTATTATGGTCCCTAGATTGTACCATATCTACTATGAATTGTATTATTTGCATGAATATTTATATGACATGCCTGGTACATTGGATACCTCATGTCAACGTAGGAAAATAGCTGAATTAGATTTAAATGAGAATTTGACTCTTTGAAGAAACAATGATGAAAAAGGATTCATGTAGCCGACCTCAATATAGTGGGAAAAAGACTTGATGTTATCGTTGACCTTGGATTGTATCAGATTCACTCTAAATTGTATTATTTGCACGAATATTAATATGCTTATATGCATGAAACATTGAATAACTTGAGCTAATATTTGATGAGCCGATCGATCATTTTCAAGTCTAGGAGACATGAATGTTTCACACGTTAAAATTAGTAAATTTTAAATTCTAACAAAAATTTGAAAATAATGTAGTCCATCTTATAGTAGTAGTTGGGAGCATTCATTACAATTTCTAGGTTTAAGGTTGATCTACCATATATGGTATATATGTGAATTTGAGATTAAATTAGCTCAAAGTCCCATCAAATATATTAAAACACATTGATTGGTCAAGATTGATTTTTTGCATCTAATTTGATTGGTCATGAATTATTTTTTGCATCTAATTTGATAAATTTAGCAATAATAATGTGTTATTCACTTAAATTTTTAATGTTTATTTACACACAATTTATTATTGAAAGTTAAGCGTAAAATTGGCTCAATTTTCTTTAGGTTTTAATTGCCTAATTAGAGCAAATGCGCTAGAATAATCCTTGGGAATATTAAAAGCTTATTCTAGAATAATTCTTAAAAAATTTAAATAGTATTTGATGTTTTCATGATTAAAAATAGAAAAGTTTTCTAGAGAGTTAAGTCTAGCCGTTGATATAATCTTAATGGAAGTACTAATGGTTTAAATTGTGATGCTATCTTTAAGTTTATATCAACCAAAGTGAGTAATAAAAAATAAGTACTCTCTCTCTCTCTCTCTCTCTACATATATATATATATATAGTTGGAAAATAATTATTTATCTCCTGATAATTAAATTTATGTTTCAGATTCTAAATGCGATTGGGCTGTTGTTTGATATAGCTCAATTACTGCTGCATGCAATTTACAATAAATCTTAATGCGGCAGTCGAATGAAGGGAAGTGCGAAGTGGCGCTCTCTGAGGTGAACGTTACCAATTAAAATGTCTACAATCCAAAATGCAACAACAGGTGTCTGTTCTTTTTTTTATTGTTAGAACTGTTTAATTGCTCTACAATTTAAGGTTTCAATTGGGATGACTTTCTTACTGCTTTTTAAAGCAGCTTTTTAGTACAAAAATTAAAACTTTTATACTAGAAAACTGCTTTAAGAAGTAGTAAGAAAGTCATCCCAGACGAAGCCTAAGTCTTTTGCTCTACTTAAAAGCTTCAGACTTATTATATGTTTATGAACTTTCAACTAATTTAATTTGGTTGTAAACTTATCTCTTGCCGTTTTAATTTTTTACGAACTCAATTTAATTTTCTGATTGCTTGGAAGAGATTTTTAATATGAATTTGTTTTTGTTATTATTATTATTGTTTTAAGGTTTACGTTCTCGATTTTACATCCACGGACTCATAAAAAAAATAATAATAAAATATTGTACATAATCGTGAAATCATATGATGATTCAAATGAAGTGCTTCCTTTAATTGTTGATTATGAAAATCACAATATTAATTAGTTCAAACTTTTTTAATATGATAAAGTCAATTTATAAAAAGGAATATATTTTAAACAAAATTAAGTGTAAGAAGCACATGTGCAAAATAGTTTTAAAATAATAAATACAGAGAACCAAATTACAGCTTAGAGAGGAATTTC
>NW_021565774.1:0-937 GCF_001605985.2 Dendrobium catenatum
ACTATACTACTACTATACTACTATACTACTACTACTATACTATTATACTATACTATATTATACTATACTACTACTATACTACTATACTACTACTATACTACTACTATACTATACTACTACTACTACTACTATACTATACTACTATTATACTACTATACTATACAATACTATACTATACTTCTACTACTATACTACAACACTACTAAACTATATAATACTATATTACTATATATACTACTATACAACTACTACAATACTATACTATATACTACTATATTACTATACTATACTACTAAACTACTATAATACTATATACTACTACTACTATACTACTACTATACTATATACTATATACTATGCTACTACTACTATTATATACTACTATACTACTACTATATACTACTACTACTACTATACTATACTACTACTACTATACTACTATACTATACTACTATACTACTACTATACTACTACTACTACTACTACTACTATATGCAACTACTATATGCTACTATACTATTATACTATATACTACTACTATAATACTACTTAACTACTATACTATATACTATTACACTATATACTACTACTATACTACTATATACTACTATATACTACTATACTACTATACTATATACTTCTATACTACTATATACTATAGTATATTCTATACAATACTATATGCTTCTATACTATATACTACTATACTATACTATATATTATACTACTATATACTATACTACTATATACTACTACTATACAATACAATACTATACTACTACTATACTACTATATACTATACTATATCATACTATACTATACTACTATACTATACTATACTATACTATACTATACTATACTATTACTATAATAGTATAGTAGTATACTATATACTATTACAATACTACTATACTATACTATATACTATACGATACTA
>NW_021565775.1:0-588 GCF_001605985.2 Dendrobium catenatum
ATTAAAGAGAGCCTTAGTCCGTGCGCTGTTCCTGCACTTTTGACTCCCAAGAAGGACGGCTCATGGCGAATGTGTGTTGATAGCCGCGCTATCAACAGGATTACTGTCAAGTATAGGTTTCCCATTCCTCGGTTAGATGACATGCTGGACATGATGACCGGAGCCACTCTCTTTTCCAAGATAGATCTTAAGAGTGGGTATCATCAAATTAGAATCCGTCCAGGGGATGAGTGGAAGACGACATTCAAGACTAAAGATGGGCTTTATGAATGGACTGTTATGCCGTTTGGTCTGAGCAACGCCCCTAGTACCTTTATGAGAGTTATGACTCAAGTTCTCAGGCCTTTCTTAGGAAAATTTGTAGTAGTTTATTTTGATGACATCTTAATCTACAGCACTTCGGTGGATCAACATCTCAATCATATAACACAAGTCTGTGAAGTTTTGAGGAAAGAACGACTATTCGCTAACCCTGTCAAATGTAAATTCCTCACTGACAGTGTGACCTTTCTTGGATTTATCATTTCAACTCAAGGAATATTTGCGGACCAAGAAAAGGTGCGAGCTATAAATGAGTGGCCAGAACCT
>NW_021565776.1:0-1176 GCF_001605985.2 Dendrobium catenatum
TAAGCTTTTATTAAGCTTACAATCTTTAATAGTTCCTTCCAAAAGTCGCTGAGATCTACCGAAATGGCTCAGCTAACTTTGTTCTTTATAAGGAATCCAAATCAATTTGCTCACATCAACTTCTAAACCCCCACGGCCAGCAGCCTACAGATGGCGATCGATTGAGGACCTTCAAATCGGCGCAAATCACATGTTGACCCTTCTTGTATTGTATCAACTTATATCTTCCAAGTTCAATCTTTGCAATGTTTTTCACTTTAGTAAATTCTTCATGTTCCCTTAAACTTGCAGCATCAAGTTCCTCGTGCCCCTCAACATGTTTCTTGTCTATCTTCCTTTTCTGATGGCCTTCTATTAAATTCTATGTAGTGGACATAATACTCGTAGTCATTGGTACCTCCAGAGGAAAGCTTTCGGCGCTTGATGTCCTTGACCGATTGGATTTTGGCCCCTCCATCTGCACATTGTCACAGCAAGCATTAGCTAGCAGAATAACAAACCACAGTTGTTATTACCTCACATGCTTAGAATATTTCTCTAACAAACCGTAGAATTGAAGAAATGTAGAGTCAGAGGTGAGATGGGATGATGCACCACTGTCTAAGTAACAATCGGTTGAAGATGGAGAAGTGTTTGGAGTAAAGAAAGAGGAGGATTGAGGATAAGTTGTATACTGCAGATCATGTCTATACCAGCATTTAATTGCAAAATGACTATGTTTACCACATATTTGACAAAAAATACTAGATTGAGAAGTTTTGCCGCCGCGAGATGGAGAGGTAGCAAAGGAAGGCATCTTCGTCGGTGCTGATAGACGAAGAGTTTGCTGATTAAAACGTCCTCGACCTCGACCTCGTTGTGCTGTCAGTACCACTGAATTACTTGATATTTGAAGTGAACCAAGTTCTTCATTGAGCTTAAGAGCTAAATTAAGCTCTTCGCTGCACAGGAGAGTATAGAACTGATCAAGTGTGATGGTGTCACGACCCAACCCGACCGGGACGGATCCCGCTCGCATCGGGCCGCGACAGAGCCAACAAATCCAGGATCTGGCTTTGGAATTTGCTTCAAAATTTTCTTCCAAACATAACACAGACAGAAAAACACATAACTACTAAAAATATCCAAATGCAGCGCATTTCATCTATCTTTTCTTTCACCAAAATAATCATATAC
>NW_021565777.1:0-208 GCF_001605985.2 Dendrobium catenatum
GGACGGCATAGATTTATTGATATTGTATAGACTCATTAATATTATTGATTTTGCATAGTATTGACTTGCTACAATTGATTTATCGTATTGTTTTTCCGATTGGATTTATCGTCTTGTTTTTCTGATTGATATTATCGACTTAATTGATTTATAGATACCGGCACCGATATTAATATGGATTCTGCGTATTGATTCATAGATATTGACA
>NW_021565778.1:0-238 GCF_001605985.2 Dendrobium catenatum
TCATGAATTTGACCTAAATAGGTAAATTTTGACTAAATCAAAGTTGGGTTGACCAAGTCAAGTGCTGATTAGGTCAACATGGTCAATCAAGCCCAAATTGATTAGGAGTTGAGCTAAAGGATATTTGAAATTGATTTAAACTCAAATATGGGTGATTTGAACTGGCTTGGTCAACCAGGTTGACCCAGGACCTGGATTTGGGCCCAACAAGTTTGATTTGAGCCATTGAACCCAATGG
>NW_021565779.1:0-263 GCF_001605985.2 Dendrobium catenatum
GTCGGTAGTTTTTCGTCTTCTTTTTTGTGATAAAAAATTTAGGGTCCCCTATATTTTTTGCTCACATTATCAGGTCTTCCCTGATCTTTTCCAACTCTTTATCCCGCTTGCTTTCTTCCTTAATGGCCCCCCAGTCAACCATCAGGGGTACTGAAACTGTCAACTCTTGAAGCTCCCCCACACACCTAGATAAGGCGTTAGCCGCCTTGTTTTCCACCTCTGGTCAATACTGGATCTCAAAATCATAGCCCAACAGTTTTGAC
>NW_021565780.1:0-449 GCF_001605985.2 Dendrobium catenatum
TATTAGATATATTTTATGGAAGGAGTTTTTAAAAAAAATGATTGTTTCTTTCTCTAATTTATTTATGATTTAGATATTAAATTAAAAAGTTTTTAAGCTTTTTTAAAAAACTTAAGTTTGGATTATCAAATCTTGAGTTTCTAACTTTTACTGGGATATGCGTTGTCAATCCAATTCTACTAAGGTTTTGATTAAAACTAAGAGGTAACTTTCTCATTTTAAAATTTTTTTTCTAGATTTGAAAATTTCTTTTTGTTTTCTGTGCCTTCTCTCTTTTCGATAATGTCAAAGGGGGAGAACGTACTTGTATCCCTTATTTTCTTTTCAAAAATTTAAACCTACAAAAAATATTTTTATCTCTCCTATTTTTAAAAGGGTTTATTCTAGTGAGGGGGAGATCAGGAGAAATTGTTTTTTTTTTTCAAATTGAACTATTTTGCCATCATCAA
>NW_021565781.1:0-219 GCF_001605985.2 Dendrobium catenatum
AATTGCCTGAAAATCCTTGTAATAAAGACTAAAAAATAAATAAAAAGGGATATATTATCTAAAACACCTTATAAAAATTAACAAATGACCTCTATAATAAACACCTAATTTTGAGGGGGGGTAATTGCCCCCCCGGAACCCATTGGGTTCCGCCCCTGCTAAGTTAAGTGTTGTAGAGATGAGGTTGCTCAAGTGGATGAGTGGCTTTACTCTTAGAGA
>NW_021565782.1:0-241 GCF_001605985.2 Dendrobium catenatum
AAAAAGTTGGGTTCTACTTGGTGCTAGCTCATTAATGCTTGAGCTGAAGTTTAGCTCATTGTTTGGAGTAATTGCACTTCCTAGCTCATAAATTCATAAAAGTATGTGGAGTGAAGCTTGTTTCTTCCCATTCTTGTGTCTCCTTGGTTTCTTCCTTGTGAATAAAGGATGTGGGATGGTTGCCCTTTCGTTTTTCTCCCTGGATGCTTTTCCCGTGTCTTCCTCTGTCTCGTTTCCTGGC
>NW_021565783.1:0-294 GCF_001605985.2 Dendrobium catenatum
CTCTGTCCGACACAATAGATTCTGGAATCCCGTGTAACCGAACCACTTCTCTGATAAATGCTGCCGCCACTGACACTGCGGTGTAAGGATGTCGTAGGAGGATAAAATGTGCATATTTATTGAGTCGATCCACCAAAACAAAAATGACTGTGAACCCTTCTGAACGAGGTAGGCCGTCAATAAAATTCATAGAGACTTCCTCCCATACTATGTTTGGAAGTGCTAATGGTTGGAGCAGTCCCCCTGGTGCCATGGCTATGTATTTATTTCTCTGACACACCTCACACCTTGCCA
>NW_021565784.1:0-271 GCF_001605985.2 Dendrobium catenatum
CTTTTTCTTCTTCCTTAGAAAGATTTTGAATTGCCTTTTGATGAAGGCAACTTCATCGCTTTCAGACCCGGAAGATTCAGAATCTGATTTGTGCGCCTTCAGTGTAACTGTTTTCTCCTTCCTTTTCTCACCTACATTAAAATTTCTTTGATTCACCCCTTACTCGTAAGCAATGAGTGAGCAAACTAAATTATCAATTGAATACGTGTTCAAATCCTTAGATTCAGTGATTGTATTGATTTTAGCATCATATGACGAAGGCAAGCATCTC
>NW_021565785.1:0-232 GCF_001605985.2 Dendrobium catenatum
TTATTATAAATATGTTTAATATTAACTATAATTAATTATGATTAATTATTAATTATAATCAATTATTTTTAAATTGTAATTGATTATTAATAAACATAATTAACTGTTATTATTAATAATTAATTATAATTAAAAAGGGAAAAGGAAATATAAATACTCCTCTCACCTCGACCTGCATGTCACACCACCGACAACCCTGTGAAGGTATACATTTTTCAAAACTCAGATTCTC
>NW_021565786.1:0-247 GCF_001605985.2 Dendrobium catenatum
GTACATTACAAATTGACTCAGTCTTAATCTACCTAATCTTGAGCTTGTTCAACTTATAGTTTGATCTTGTCGACCTGAAACGTTAGTAGGCAAGGCAATCATGGTGAAACATAAGTGTTTACTATCATCAAAATTATATTCCCTAAAATCAGATTTGTAACAGCTACAAGTTCTTTTCCTCGATTCTTCAGAGCCTGTATACAAGATGACGAGAAGAGAAAAGGGCTGAGAATAGAAAAGAAATCCA
>NW_021565787.1:0-7037 GCF_001605985.2 Dendrobium catenatum
TTGTCGTATTCAAAACATTTCTATTTTAGTTTTACTTAAACTTCTTGTAATGTCTCAATTTACCTACTACTGCTAGATTGTTCGTTAACAATGCAACACCAATTGTGCTAACAAGATTTGGGTTTCTAGAAGGATCAAGTTCAATTTAGAGTTATTAGCTAATTTCACTTAAAGTTTTATTATAAAATATCTGTCTAATGGTTAACTGACTATGCTTCCTTTATTTATGCGGGTTCCTTCTATGTGGCATTAAAAAAAGTTCAGGGAGTATTAAATTAAGTTTTCATATTTTGTATCGTAGCCGTGGTTGGTGGCTGTGATTTCAATACTATATACCAATCCCTCGAAGCATTGTTTTTTTTCCGGGGTATATCCCAATCTTAAATTCTATGGATGATTTAAACAATATGATATAGATTGCAATCTTATTTGACATCGATTTTTCTTGGTAACCAGTTTACTTGGAATAGAGGTAGATTGTTGGCCAAAGTTGAATCGCATTTTATTTTTGATCCCAATCTGGATAACCTCTTTTAATTCTATTTATGTGAGATTCTGAGTCGTTACTCTTTCTGATCACTCTCCTTTACTGCTTGTTCTTAATTTAGATTAGGGTTAATGGTTCACCTTATTTCTGCTTTTCCAAGATATGTGGCTCAAGCCGATCTTTTTTAAATGGTGTCATAGATAATTGGAATGCTGACTTGATCCGATAATTCTGTCATGGATGAAAAAGGCTTTGGGTTTAAATTTGAAAAGACTCAAATCAGTTTTTAATTATGGAACCACAATGTCTTTAAAAAATTTTCTTCTAATATTTTAGTTGCTAAGACATGGAATTCTCTTGAAGTTAGATTGTCAAAACTCTCCTTCTGATGCTAATTTCTCTCTCAAAAGAGGCTAAGGCAAGCTTTTAAATTTCAAACTCAAGCAAGAAAACCTATTGGAAACAGGAAAAGCTTGTTACGAAGCATCTTTGGAAGGGGATAAAATACTAAATAACTTTTATTGCTTTAGTTAATATGGAAAACATGCCTTTGAATTCTATTCATAAAATCCATCTTGATGATGGCATTGTTATTAAGGAGGAGGAGGAAAATTGCCTATGTCCGGCTGTTAGCCATTTTCATGACAGACTAATAGGATGTAGCCTATCGGTAAACATTCATTAATCCTGATATATCCCCTTTTCATTTCTGTGAAGGAAATGAGCACCTTGTGGGGTCTACCTACCATTAAGTAATTAAAATATTTGTTTTTGATATGAATGTTAATTCTGTGTGCTGGCCCTGATGGTTTACTACAAAAATTTTTCCAAAAGGCAATGGAATTTATTAAAGATGACCTTTTTGCCGTGATTTTGGTGTTTTTGTAGGTACTTCTATAACCCCAAAATTTTCTCCTTCTTACTTCTATTGTGTTGATTTCCTAAGGAGGAATAATGCTACTAATTGGAAAATATTTTAGTCCTATTAGCTTGTGTACTTTTTTCAATAAGTTGCTTTCCAAAATTATTATGTCACGCCTGACTATTGTTTTCCTAAGATTATTTCTCCTTTCTCAGATGGGCCTTTGTTAAAGTTTTATATAATATGATTAATCAATTAATCAATGTTGAATTGAATTTTAATAAATTTAGGTCGAGTCAATTTCACCATAAGATACAAGGTCAAGATAATTATCTATATGTATGCATTTGAATATTATTTATGAAGTTATATTATATGTGTTTGTCTGTTATGTATGTTTATAGCGTTCTATTCTGACAAATATTTTGTTGGCCCAGGAATTGTTGTCGATTTGGTTCAAGGTTAGAGGTGCAATGTTCTATTTTTAAGTTGGATATTTCTAAAGCCTATGACAATATTAGTGGCAATTTATTTACAAGATTTTACCAAATTATTTGCTTTAATTTATTCTTTTATTAATCTTATTTAGAAATTATTATTGAAAGTTTTTATTTCTCTATTGATCATTAAATGGTAAGAGCCAATGGTTTTTCAAATCGTCTCATGGCTTGAGAACAAGGTGACCCTGATGCCCCCTGCTTTGTTTATTAGCGTTGATTATCTCTCTAGTACATTGCTAACTTGTTGAGGAATCAAACCCAATATTATTTTGAAATAGGGTGGTTTCCTATATCCCATCTTCTGTTTTCCAGATGACTTTATTTATTTTCCATGAATTGCTTTCTCGTAACTCACATTAAAACTGAGGATTTTTAAGCTATTTCATTCTATTAAGTGGTTAAATATCCTTAAAAATCATAAATGTTCTTTTTTTGTTTCCTTAATAATATGAAAGCTATTGATCTGTCTATAAGAGCAAAACTGTTTCATGCATGGCAGTTACCTATCAAGTATCTAGCACTCGTATATAAAGAGTAGAAAAAATATCATTTATTTGATGACTTAATTACTTCCATTCAAAAAAATTGCAAACAATCTTGTGATTCGAATTTTTTGAGTTTGGGGTAGATGACGCTTATTATAAGTATGCTATCTTCCTTCCTATCTACTCTTTTCAACCCCTCTCCTTACTAAGCTGGGTTTGCAAAAAATTGACTTATTCTAAACAAGTGTTTTTTGAAAAGGTGTTCGTCGTACACAATAAGATACTGGTTCTTATGGGACAAATGGCGTGGGTACGTGCTGAAGGGTCTTGTATGTAAAACTATGGTGATTGGACATGCCTTTTCTTACAAACTTTGGTTACTTTTCGGCCCAATAAGTCCCTTTTGGCATAAATTTATTTTTTCTAAATATTTCTTTTGGGAAGCACCCACTCCTTATGTGTTTTCCAAAATTGGTGACTCTAAAGTCTGGAAGAGAATGTGTAAAGATTAAGTGGGTGTGGAGGCCTCATCTTCGTGGGGCTTGGAGTGGCAACATATTTTTTTTGGCAAGATCCAATGGCTAAACTTTCTTCTATTGACTCTCCTTATATAACTCACTTTCTAAATCTGGAGAAGTTAGTAAATTTAGTCAGCTATAATTCGGTGGATTTATGCATAAAGCATAGGCTGATATTCTTACTGATTAGTATTATCAGAAATCCATTAATCTTCCACTAGTTTTGAATCCAATGATGAACTTGCTTTTAGCGCAATTTCTCTAAGGATGGTTTATTTTAGATTAAAAGAAGCCTTGGCATTCCTTAGATCAAAGAAAAGAGGTTTATTTCATTTTACTGCCAAAATTTGCCACAAAACCATTACATCCTACTATTTCTACTATTATTTGGAGATCTGTTTTTATGTAAGTTTCATTCCTACGGATGACATCTTTAAGGAAGGAGCATCATTTAAGCCTTTCTAAATCCAATTGTTGTTTCCACATTGAAAATATGCATTCATGTGTTTGGTCTGGCCTATAGTTTAAAATTGGATCTATTTTAGATATATTTCAACTTAACATTATAAGACGTAATATGTCTATTTATTCCTCCTCTTAATGCTTGGTTTGTGAAATCCTATTGGCATAGAGAAATGTTACTTTCGTTTCTTATATTTTGGTTCTTGTGGCTGAAAGGACAAACAACTTGTTCCATCAAATCGTTTAAAATGGAATTCTTTCAGGGTGATTAAAAAGTCAAGGAATAGACCTTTAGACTCTTTATTTTAATTTAATTTCATTGAAAAAGTTTCAATAAATTATTAATGTGCTCTGGATTTATGGATCTCTCTTGAATAATTTCCCTATGCTTCCTACTAACCTCTCGTCTGGTTCATTGGTTTCCATTTGTTCGGGTTTCAAAATGAATGTGAGCTGCTAAACATAATTGGGATTGGTGGTATCATCAGAGATCTTTGTAAAGGTATTAATTTAGTTTTGCGGGTCCTTTTAAATAAAACTATTATCTGCTATATTGCTGCTATTCTTCAAGATTTAAAATGGTGTTTGCCCCTTGGTATTGTCGAATAATAACTATTGAAAACTTCACCTATTTTTCATATTCAGTGTTTATAATGATTTAAATTTGATTTGTCATCCGGAGCCTTTTATACTATTAAGACATTAGGAATAATGATGAATTCTATCAATTTCAAGAATTCCTTATTTATAAGGAGGCTAAGCTGTGCAATTCTGTTAGGGCTTATTTTTGGTCCTGCGAAGGCAATTTATTGACATTGTTGGGTATGCCCGCCTGCTTCTTAAAGCTCGTCAATTTGGATAAATGTTCTTTCCTTAGTCAGAACATAATTTTCTTTTGTTTCTTTCTCGTGATATGTTTTGTGTTTTTTTATCTACTTCGTTTACATTTGTGGTTGCAAGGTAATTGCTGTGCGTGGTTCATGGGGAGAACTAGTGGGAGGTTTTGAATCTTGGCCTGGGTGAAATTTTGGTTTCCCGTTTTGCTGGTAGGTTTTGATGGTGATTTTATTTTTTGGTTGGAGGATCCTTTCCTTGGATTGGATCAAGCTGTAGGATTATTTTATTTGTACCTGGGATCTTTTGGTTGCGGAATTGCCCCTATTGGTATAACTTGTTATTTCCTATTATTTATTTGATTTGGCAGCTTTTGAAGCGTTGGCTTTCTGTGATTAATTGAGGGAATTCCTGGTTCTACTGAAAAGGGAGGTGATACCTTTTTGAGCAGTGGATCTGGACTAAATGGTTAATGTGGGTGTAATTCATCTGGGTTTGTGTTTCTTTATGGAAAGTTACTTGTTTACTAGAGTTACTTGTCTCCTTTGTATGGACTGTTTTTACTTCAACCTCCGATGGTTATTACCTCTTCATAATTAGGTGACTTTTTCTGTGTTTTCCTTCCTACTGGTTTTAAATTTTGTTTGCAGGAATCCGTTTGTGTAGATTATAGCTCGTATCAGTTCCGAATCAGGAGCAAAGAAGCTCAGAGTTTTATGGTTAATCCACATATTTTGGGTGTTCATCCTTGAACCACTTAGAATGTATCTAGAAGTATGTATTTTGGCTTAGAACGAACTGACCTCTTAGGTTTTTGGTTTTTGTATTGTAGCTCGTCAGATAGTAGTAGAGCTCGAGGGTTCCCTTTAGGACCTTGCTAATATTGTGACAATTATAATTCCCAACGCGACGTAGGCCCACTGTGGCGTTTCCCCTAAATATAAAAAAAGAATGAAATGCAAACAAAAAATTGCATTTCTGGGTACAATAAATTGTAAATATAAAAAATAAAAAGGCAAAAAACCAATTACACCTACACCCCTGTCCAAAGCAAAGGAACCAAGCTTTTAGAATACACTCCACATTAAACATCTGGACTCGAGCTGAGCTGTTTGAAAATCCAATAATGGCGTCTCCTAAGTGTTGTGTAATTATCATTGCTTACTTTAAGACTACGTAAAATTCTATAAAAAATTGTACCAGCTGCACCTGCATTCTCCGAGCATCCAACACTCTACCCACCATGAACAATGATTATTATCATGGATATATAGTACAACAAAGTCTATTAAGAGTAAAGCCACTTAAAGATAGAGGTGCAGGCTTGTACTCATCTCCAATGTTATATTATCCTCTTTGCGCAACACAAAAATTTTATTTCTATGAGTCTGATAAGAAGTTTCTTTCGATTGTTGAGTGTATACAAAATTACTATACAAACTTACAAGTATGTGTTATATCTGTTGTATTTACCCCAAAAAACTGTGTATAAGTGTGTATAGATCAGGTCGACTCTGTACAAGAAAATTTCTTACTGCAAAAAAAACATGGAAAACATATTCAATTTCCAATAAGGAAAAAAATGTAAGCCTATTGTGAGGCTCAATGTTGTTTAATATGAAAGCAACATTATTAATAATATTAATTTAAGTTTCATAGTATGTTACATGCATATGCATTGACAAATATATTTATAGTGCCGACTTAGATGACAAACATTACTCTAAGAAGCATCCTCAGAGAGGTTAAATATTTGCAAGTTGGGCATGACCACATGTCTCCACTTTGTTTTATGATTAGTGCCGACCAATGGCTGATATAGTCGTGGAAGTCTAAAAAAGAAAAATTAAAGAGGCATAAATTTGATTTGAGAACTTAATTTATTTTCATATAAAATTAAAATTTATAAGTTAAAATTTTGAAAAAATTAAAAGTATAATTATAATTATTTTTTAACAAAGATAATATTATTAAAATTTAAAAGTATATATATATAATATATATATATATATACATATATATATATATATATGTTACCGTTGAGAAAAAGTATTTAATTATTTGAATTACCAAAATTCTAGCTTATTAAAATTATACCGAGGGAGGGAGAGCCTTTGCCTTTATTTAAGATGCTCCTTATATTTTTTTAAAGTTAGCTTTTAGTACACAAAAATTGTATAACATAAAAAAAAATTATACTAAAAAATATTTAAAAAAAATGAGTAAAAAAATTTATTCCCAACATGAACCTTAGCCCACCACCAATAAAAATTTAATGCTAAAATTTCTATGAATTCCCTCTTCTTCTACCTGATTCTCTCAAAGAATGTAAGACCATTGTTTTAAATGATAATTTGACTTTTGAAATATATGTAAAACTAAAAAGTCTAAGGATTGGTTTGTTTTTATGATAGCATAAAAGTATCTTTCTCAATATTCGAATTATTGTTGGAAATTGGGAGATTTACATACATACCATCCTATACTATTCTATTTACATATTTAATACCTAAAATTTTAATATTACATAGTTGTATGTATGTAAATTTTCCAAAAAAAATTATTTATGTGGATGCTAACTTGAAAAATAAATGAAAATGCTATTCAACATCTTGTTTTTAAAAACTTCGAAGCTAAGAGTATATGGAATTGATTTGGTAATTGCTTGCTTATATATTTTGTTAATGTTAATAATATTTAGGGCACTTTTTGTTCATAGTTTTTTCTACACTACATGAAAAATTTTCATTACCAGTGGAATTTCCGGCCGACATTACCCGCCAGAAATTCACCCGACGGATTGCCGGCGGAACATTTTCAACTGCTTTTCGGTGAACTTCCAACTAGGTTATGGTGGATTTATGATGACATTTTTCCAATAGATTTCTG
>NW_021565788.1:0-307 GCF_001605985.2 Dendrobium catenatum
GCAAGTGAAGAGAAACGAGGGGTGCATAGGCCCCACGCGCCCAGACAGCTCAAAACATCATGAAGCTGGCGGCATTGAGTAGTAATGTGGTCAAGATCCTCCAATTGGTTACAGCCCATAGGACACCGCAACTCCAAGCCTAGGCCACGCCGGTTTAGCCAAACGCAAGTAGGAACAAGATCTTTGAACACACGCCACCAAAAAACACGTTCCCGAGGCCATAGTCCAAGCTTAAGATTGTCACAAGCTTCCTCCTCCATCCCTTGAAAAAGACTGTTATAGCAGATAGCCGACACCGAGGAGCCAA
>NW_021565789.1:0-413 GCF_001605985.2 Dendrobium catenatum
AAATTTTGTTTTGTTGATATGTCATATGTGAGCACTCCTTCATCCCATAATAATTTGAGATCATCAATCAATGGTTGCAAAAAGATATCAATCTTTGCTTTTGGATTATGCGGTCCAGGTATAATCAGAGTTAAGAACATGAACGGAGTAGTCATACACATTTCTGGTGGAAGGTTGTATGGTGTTAATATAACTGGCCAACAAGAGTAAGGTGTAGCTGTTTGACTATATGGAGTAAAACCATCAGTACATAATCCCAATCTTATGTTGCGGGGTTCAGCAGCAAATGAAGGATGCACTCGATCAAAATGTTTTTACGCTTCAGCATCTGATGGATGAGAAAGAACATCACTTTTTGCTATTTTCTCCTTGTGCTATCTCATATGGCCTGCTGAACTCATTGATGCATAGAG
>NW_021565790.1:0-841 GCF_001605985.2 Dendrobium catenatum
TACGAAAGAGCAATAGTCTTAGGAAATCAAGGATAAGCTCTATTGTGGTAGTTTAGAAATTTTGAGTTTTTTCGATCAGTATATGGTTTATATGGGTTTACCAAGGGTTTAGGTCAATATACTCCTCGTTGGATAATGGATCAATTTCACTCAAAATCTTGATTAAAGAGTTGGGTTTAACATATGTTTACGTAATTATTAGTAAATAAGGGAATTTTGATAATTTTGGTCAATTCGGATTGCTATTGACTCTAACTAACCCAAATATGAGATTAGGTTAATTATGATCAAGGGAAACATCACCATGTTAAGTTTGGATCACTAGAGCAAACTTTGGGGAAATTTGATATTTTTAATCAAATATAGCTCTTTATTAAGGGCTCACCTAAGGTTTGGATCTTGGGTGAACCTAACACTCTTTCTAGGGCCACTATGAAAAATACAAAAGATTTTGTGGGAATTCTAGGGCTAGCCAATCCTACATCCCTAGATATCCTCTTAGGGGGATCCAAATAATATTTTCTACTTTAAAGTATGAAAACCTCGGTGTTGAAAGTGCATTTAAGGCACTTGAAAGTTCATTAGGGATGTTAAGTCCATATGAACTAGTCCCAAGGCTAACCAAGAGGGAGGGTGAATTTGATATTACAACTATAAACACAATCACTTCCAAAATCAAGATTCACTACAAAGAAATCAAAGTGTGGAAAATAAATACGGAAATAATAAAGAAAAGAACACACCAGATTTCTTGTGGTTCTGTCAAACCTTGAACTACATTCACTCCTCGGAGGCACCCTCCAAGTATTGCACTAAACTTAGTGTCTCTCCTTTATCCCCC
>NW_021565791.1:0-234 GCF_001605985.2 Dendrobium catenatum
GTATGATTTTCCTTAAGTGTTAGTACGCAAAAGAGACGAAAAACAATTCTTCCAAAATGTGTTAGGAGAAAGTAATACTCAAAATAATAATATTTGGAATCATCAAAACATATAAGTTGTAAGAATGTGAAGCATATAAAGCTAAGTAACAACTTTCTTTACAAAGAAATCATCCATTATAACTTTTTGAATATATATAAACTTTTCTGGGCCAAGCTAAACAATGTTTGGATA
>NW_021565792.1:0-511 GCF_001605985.2 Dendrobium catenatum
GGACCTTGAGCTCTTACCTTTGTTCCAGCTGTTCTGACGACGCTTCTGTTTTCTTTTCAAAAAAATTTTGAATTGTCGGGTCATCAGTGCTATCGCATCCTCTTCCTCCCCTGCTTAACTTTCACTTTCTGAGTTGCTAGCTTTTAATGCCATCGTCCGCTCCTTTTTCTTTTCACCTGCATCACTTTGCCTTTGGCTCACTCCTTGCTCGTATACAATGAGTGACCCAAGGAGGTTATCAATACAATAAACATTAAGATCTTTGGACTCAGTGATAGCAGTTATCTTAGCATCATAGGAACTAGGTAGGCATCTAAGAATTTTATTCACTTTCTCGGAATTTTAAATTTCTCTACCTAATACATGTAAGGATGTCACGATTTGGGTGAACCTAGTGTACATGTCAGAAATTGTTTAGCTAGATTTCATACGGAATAATTCATAATCATGCAGTAGAATGTTTAGCCTATATTGTTTTACTTTGTTTGTTCCTTCGTATGTAATGCACAGT
>NW_021565793.1:0-490 GCF_001605985.2 Dendrobium catenatum
AGAATCACTCTCTTAAGATAATTTTAGCTTAATTGGGCACCTCCTTTAGGCAATGCATACATGATTTTAATTTATGCTATTAATGCTTAGTTTGGAACACTTTTCTTACCATAAAACATTGCAGTTCTCACCACCTTCTTACAAAATTTTCCCTTAAATTTGAGGGGTACTTTTCTATCATACAACAAGCCTTCCTCCACTTCAACTATCCAACTTGAATTCTACTTATAATATCCACATTTATTTCACCATCACTATGGACAATAAATCCAAGATATCTAAAATGTGCACTCTTATTAATAACTTGATCACTCAAAGTCATAATCCCCCCAAAATGTTTCTTTACCACTAAAATTATACTCCATATATTTAATTTTAGATCTATTCAAATGAAAATCTTTACTCTAAGGTTAATCTTTATAATTTAAGTTTACCTTCAACTCCCTCTATAGTCTTATCAACAAGAAGAATATCCTCAACAAAAAACCAT
>NW_021565794.1:0-1016 GCF_001605985.2 Dendrobium catenatum
AGTTCGCCACTTCAGTACTAGTTGATGGATACCACTGGGCGCCACACCCTCCTTCTTCCAAGATGGAGGGTATTGTGTTGACTGGGTCCAAGAGAGACCGCCATTTTGTTGGTAGACCCCCGGTACCCCCTTCTAAAGTTGAAAGGTTGGCCTCAGTAGTTGTCAAACCAAAGGGGAATGAAACTCTAAAATATTTAGATATCAAGGGCAAGAGGCCCAAATCCCCTGAGAAGAAGTTTGTCCCAAAAAGGACTAAGTTGGAGGATTTACCACCGCCTCCAAGAACTACAAAGTTCATTCTCCAACTCCAACAAGTCCCAGTTAAACTTCCTCTAGTCTTGATTGAGTCGATGGATGTTCAACCTAGTTCTCCAGTTGTTGCAGTAGATAGTCTTCTTGCATCCAGTCCAGTTCCTGATTCAGTTATGATTCCCGTTGATGATCCGGTTGTTGGCAGCGTAGATTTATGTGTCATTCCTAGGCTTCCTACACAGAAGTCTGAGAATCTTACCTTACCTGATGTAGGAACTATTTCCCTACAAGCTCCTACTTCACCTCCTGAGGTATGTGCCCCTCTCCCTATAGATTATGCCACTTTTTCGACTACCGATCTTGGGACAATCGAGAAGGAAGGAATTGACCTAGATCTTGAGATAGAAGAGGAGCTAGTTACAGAGTCTCAATCAGATCCTAACCCAAAACTTACAGAAATCATTGCCCTCCTGGATTTTGAAGAATTATTTGATATGGCTAAGTATAAAAGATACTTACCCCTCGATTCTAAGTCAATTGGGGATAGAACGGTCAAGGAGGTAGTTCAAGAAATAAGAAATATTCTGTTAAATAAAGAGGGAATGGCTTCTTTTGATCCAGACCCGGATGACCTCCTTGGAGAGGAAGATGATTGTGTTGGTAGCGTCTCCATGGTCAAAATTAGAGGGTCCAACAAGGAGGCTGAACCTGGTTGGCGCCGGCTTGCTAGAGATGATGATCCACATGTTGCTGGGTCCGATTCA
>NW_021565795.1:0-851 GCF_001605985.2 Dendrobium catenatum
CAAAAGATTTGTGTGGGACCTTGAAAAGCCTAGACATGAGTTGGAGCACTTGGATAGAAATGATGGGGAATAGTTAGTGAGCAAAGTTACTTTGTTCACTAACTAAGCATTTAATGTATTTATATATTATGTCTCTTTAGGGACTTGTATGCATAGGATTACACACACCACCTAGTTTAGGAACTCCTAGATTTAAGGACATGAGTGCTATGTTTGTGTACTTCCATATGTGGTGTGTAAAGGGTTAGTGACTTTGACTTAATCATATACAACTTAGAGACATCCTTAAGGACAAAAATTAAGGATTTGTATAAAAAACTTAGATTTTTTTTTTTTTAAGGATGCATGCTCCCCTAACTTGAGACATTGAACCAATAAACTTAGTAATATCACTCACCCATAGAAGGTATTTTACTGAATTTTAGAGATCATTAGGCTCCCTAATTAATCTACTTACGATTAATCCCTTAATTGACTCTTTAGCCTTAATAAAATTCTAATAAATCAAGATTAATCCTTAAAATTCCTTAAAACACCTCTAACTGACCCTAACTAATCCCTAACCTGTAGGAATTTGGGTCCCTTTAGTTTGACATTAAAATGGGCTTTAATTTAATTTTAAGTTAAAATCAACATTTAGTCATTTTAATTAATTGAAAATAATTAAAAATCCCAAAAATTCTTTAAACACTTGCTGATCTCACCTTAGATCATTTTTTATCTTTGGGGTTGATTTCAATAGGTTTAGGACTCGTTTGGACTCAAATCACTAAAAAGGACCCTTAATGGAAACAATTAAATAATTCCAATAAATACCCAAATTTACAAAATTCATAATTAATTATAGAAAA
>NW_021565796.1:0-450 GCF_001605985.2 Dendrobium catenatum
ATCCCGGGTCATCATGGTCCCTAGTTTGCGTGGTCAGAGGACTAGAGGAGGTAGTCGACCCAATCTGACCAAAGGATCCTTGTCGGTAGCCATGATTTGATTCGTACAAGGGTACCTTGTTGACTTGGGATGAATGTTTGTCTAAGAAACAAATTTAAGTCAACCATAGCTTACAGAGGGATTTGTGCCATATCGATTATACCCTATAATTCATTACTCAATGATAAATAGCCATTGAGGAACATAAAAGATTTTAGTCATGATCGTAATACAATGGATTCGTTCAACCAAACCACTAGGTCAGAGGGTCGCGGTCATAATCATTAACCATGTGGGGCTGGTCTGGCCAAGCCACAGGTTCTTTGTGGGGTCATCTAGCGAAGCCACTAATTAGATGACCAATCATAACCATATCACGTAGAACCGTCTGAGCAAGCTACAGGTTAAAGT
>NW_021565797.1:0-283 GCF_001605985.2 Dendrobium catenatum
AAATGCATGAAACTTGATCTTTTAGTTACTTTCTTTTTATTTTGTTTTTTATGTTTAGTTTTTTAGTGTGTTTTACTTTCTTTTTTCTTTTTGTTAATTTTCAAAATCATCGCTGAAATGATAACATATTCCATGCCATTGTTTTTGAAAATTTGTAGTCAATGTATTTTTTATCTCTCAATCTCTTAGATGGTAAAAATATTTTGTAATTTTATCTCTTTCACTAACCTATTTTAGTGGCATAAATTTTTTTCTAATCAAAAATCTATTTCAAATTAAAGAT
>NW_021565798.1:0-238 GCF_001605985.2 Dendrobium catenatum
CCTTCCTCCAGATGAGGAAGCTTCAGTTTCATACCTCTCAGGTGCAACAGGTTCTCTGGGCAGGGTAGTGGTGTTTGCAGTCACCACAGAAATCTTTCTTCCAGTGATAACCCTTTTTGCAGTAAGGGCCTCAGGCTGGGATAGCCTTTCAAATATAGAAGTTCTTCCTTGAGTAGCACAGCTAGCAGCAGTCCTTTCAGAGTGGGACCTTCCAGAAGGTTGTTCAGAGTTTACGCCG
>NW_021565799.1:0-215 GCF_001605985.2 Dendrobium catenatum
ACTCATGATTTGCTCATCAGGTAAATCATCGTTTAGAGGAGATTTCGCCAGCAACGGATGTGCCGCAAGGAAGTCGGCGACGGCCTGCCCTTTCACAGCACGCAGGGGAATGAAAGTAATTTCAAATTGGAGCAATATCATAGACCAACGAGCCAAACGTCCTGACAACGTAGGCCTGGTCATAAGGTATTGCAAGGGGTTAAAACTAGAAATTA
>NW_021565800.1:0-265 GCF_001605985.2 Dendrobium catenatum
CTTTAATTAATCAAGGATATGTACCCATTTTGTATGCGACAAAAATAATCTGTGGTACTACCTTAATCTGTTGTTCTAATTAGTCAATAAATTGGATATTAATTTAACTTACAAAGTAGGAATGAATGATTACAAAATTAAATTATCCTAACTAATTAAGTTAATTTGGAAATAATAATGTAAATTAGCTAAAAATAATGATGATTAAAACTAATTTAACAACTAATTGATTAATTAATTTAACTAATTAGGTGTTAATAATTGA
>NW_021565801.1:0-756 GCF_001605985.2 Dendrobium catenatum
GATCTGAGGTACTATGATGGTGATCTTGAATCTGCAAGAACTTACTATACTCGGGCTTTGGACGTTCGCCGTGATGCAATCATGGAGAGGTCCAATGTCTCGTGCCAGGTTTGAGAACTTGTCTTTCTCTCTCTTGCCCTGTGAAATTATAATGAATGAAGTTTTTACTTTGAATGATGGTTTTACTTGTTGTGCTTCTAAGATCCAGTATTCTAGATAACCTAGACTTCCTATTTAAGTATTCTTCTCTTGCTCTGGTAATTTGGTCTTGGTCCTGACCTAATACTTGGAAGGAAAGTTCAATTCCCGCATCGTTAGCTCTATTGACATTTCTTGCTTTTGCCTCACTTTTCTATTAGATTGATTTGAAGCAGATATAATATTGTCATTGAACATCAATAATATTTAGGAGATCCTGCTTATTTTAAGAAAGGTGGGCCTAAAAAGACTTTATTAGAAAGTATTAAAAATAATTTTTTTTATTAGATTTAAATGAGAATTTAACTCTTAATAGGATGTAATGGAGAAAAAAATTCATGTAGCTGATCCCACATAGTAGGATAAAGGTTTATTGTTGTTGTATCAATAAAATTTTAACATTTGTTCTTTTTGAAAAATAATGATATTAATATCAAGAGAAATAAGCTAGTATATTGTAATTGTTTTACTATGAACTGAGGTAATGACCTGGTAATGAAATGGTACAAGTTTATTTTGCTGTTTGTTGGAAATGATTTTAATTTTTTTTTTTAATTA
>NW_021565802.1:0-238 GCF_001605985.2 Dendrobium catenatum
TGTCCACTGCTGGAGACAGCAGTTTTTCCCTGATTCCACTTCAGTTTTGGTTAGGAATTACTTGATTTCAAGTATTTCCTATCAGAAATCCAAAAAGAATTTTTGTAGCAAACCTAAAGAGAAGATCAGGAACATGTGCTTAATGGATTAGGATGAACCAGGAGAATCAGACCCCACGTAGGTATATGGCCTTTCTTATTTGATTTGCTTTTAATGGCTAAAAAATTAAATAACTGTT
>NW_021565803.1:0-240 GCF_001605985.2 Dendrobium catenatum
AAGAAAAATTCCTTCATCTGATTTTGGATCAAATTTTTCTAAAAGAGATTTTCCATTATTATGTATGAACACCTTACATCCATAAATATATAAATATGACAAGTTAGGCGTTCTCCCTTTAAGAAGCTCATAGAGTATTTTATTTAATTTTGATTTAATGTTCACCCTATTTAGAACATAATATGCTATACTAATCGCTTCAGCCTAAAAATATTTAGGAATTGAAAATTCCGCCAACAT
>NW_021565804.1:0-370 GCF_001605985.2 Dendrobium catenatum
AAATTAGCAGGGCATTGAACATTGGTTTGGAAGCTCAGTTGAGAAAAAATATAAAGATGATTGACGAATTTGTATACAAAGTGATAAATGAGAAGATTGAGCTGCTATCGCAGAAGAAAGATGATGCTGTAAGTTGGAAGTGAACTTAGGCTTTGTTTAGGACCACTTTCTTTCTGCTTTTTAAAGCAATTTTCTAGTACAAAAAAATTTTGTATTAAAAAACTGCTTTAAGAAGTAGAAAGAATGTCGTCCCAAACGAAGCCTAGATAGCTTTTTTATTGCTTCTTAAAGCAACTTTTTAGTATACAAAAGTTAATTTTTGTGCTAGAAAGGTACTTTGAGAAACAGAAAGAAAGCCGTCCAAACGAAG
>NW_021565805.1:0-460 GCF_001605985.2 Dendrobium catenatum
TCTTAATTATCATCCAGGTTCTCTCATGGAGCATTGGATCAATGGCCCTCTATCCCTTCATTTGTTTCCTCAAACTTGTTCACTTATTACTTAAGAGTATTAATATATAACCTAAATTAGATCTAACTTATTTTCTAATAAACTTTCATATTTTTCCAACTATTGATGCTCTTTCCACATCACACAAATTTGCATTATAGCCTAGATCTTATTAAGGCATTAACCAAGGTAATACTTTTGCAATGGCACGCACTAGGGAGGCGTACAAGAAGCTACGGTCTCACCTTGCTTAACTTGATTTCCATGATAAGCCCTCAACTCAACTTTAATAGCAATAAGCAAAAAAGCATGCATCAAACAACTCCTTGTTTAATTCAAACATACATCTATTATTCGCATCCACTTCTAAGTTCTACATTTCTTCATTTCTTCATTTGTTTGCAACTTTCCAAACACCAGT
>NW_021565806.1:0-280 GCF_001605985.2 Dendrobium catenatum
TTTTTTCAACCTATTGAATATGAGGGGATTCCTTTATTTTGTTTGAGGTGTGGGAAAGTTGGGCAAAAGGCTTAATCTTGTAAGGAAAGCTTGGGTCAGGCTAAGGATACAGACAAGAAGGCTAAATGTGATGAGGTACAGTCAAAGCTAATGGCTCGGGTTTGGTTATGGGTGTTGAGCAGAAAGTTGATGGGGAGATTAGATTGAATGCTGGAAGTTCTATATCCATTGAAAATTCTTCTGATGTGGATAATGACATGGGTGAGTGGACCATTGTAAC
>NW_021565807.1:0-200 GCF_001605985.2 Dendrobium catenatum
TAAAGTGATATCTTATACATTCTTCCAAAATCATATCCAACCATTTTCTGTATATTATTATGAAGATCAATTGGTGTTAGTTTTGTATGACAATGTAATGAATAACTTAGTTGCCCCATTTCATTAGTCACTTCTTGGTAAAATTTTTAGGTTATTGACATCTTATATATATATATAATCAATAATATTTAAAATCTCAT
>NW_021565808.1:0-259 GCF_001605985.2 Dendrobium catenatum
TGGAGAATTTTAATAAAGTATAATTAAATTAGATTTAAAAATATAGTTCAGCTAAAAATTATAAATTTATTCTCATATTTTTCATTAAATTTATTCTAATATTTTTTGGCATTCAATTTTGATAACAAAATTAAATTAAATTACCTTATTTATTCATCTAATGATTTGTTAAATATTTTGAAAACATACATCTAACTATAAAAATCCGTTAATTATAAAAGTTAATATAAATAAAATAAATCATCAAATAGATATTTAA
>NW_021565809.1:0-301 GCF_001605985.2 Dendrobium catenatum
GGACTGGCTGCCCACCTAGGCCGAGACAATACACTTCATCAAATCCAAGCTCGTTTCTTCTGGCCGAGGATCCGTCGAGACACCATTCGGTTTGTGGACAGTTGCATTGTATGTCAGACATATAAAGGCGGAGCTCAAAATACCGGCCTGTATATGCCACTTCCGGTGCCCAATTCCATATGGGAGGAGTTAAGCATGGACTTCATCCTCGGCCTACCGCGGACCAGACGCAGCAACGACTCCATTTTTGTGGTCGTTGACAGATTTTCAAAAATGAGCCATTTCATCCTGTGCAAGAAAA
>NW_021565810.1:0-249 GCF_001605985.2 Dendrobium catenatum
TATTAGAAATGATCTTTCTTTATTAGATTTAATTGAGTATTTGACTTTTAATCGGACACAAAGGCGAAAAAGGATCGACCCCACGTAGTGGGACTAAGGCTTGTTGTTGTTGTTGTTGTTGTTGTTGTTTGTTGAAGAGGAGGAATTCATCAGGCTTATTATGTGATAGAAAAGTCCCTCTCAAACTTAAGGGAAAATTCTACAAGATGGTGGTGAGACTTGCAATGCTTTATGGTGCAAAATGTTGGC
>NW_021565811.1:0-296 GCF_001605985.2 Dendrobium catenatum
GACTTAGGATCAAGGGGTAGGTATCCTTTGTATTCAGCCATATTGAATAATTCTTCAGAATCCAGGCGGGCAATAATTTCTGTAAGTTTTGGATTAGGATCTGGCTGAGACTTTGTATCCGGTTCATCTTCCATTTCTAGATCCTGGTCAATTCTCTCCTCTTCGACTATCCCAGAACTGGAAGTAAAAATAGTGGCATCCTCTATGGGGAGAGGAACATATACCTCGGGGGGAGAAGCAGGAGCTTGTAAAGTGATACCTCCTACATCTGGCAAGGTAAGGTCCCCAGACACCTG
>NW_021565812.1:0-232 GCF_001605985.2 Dendrobium catenatum
GATCATTTAATCAGTTTTTTTATACTCGTTTATATATCCTATGCCTAATCTTCGATGTATAATTGCTGTAGTTAGTTTCCTGGATAGTTAAGCCGATTTTCTGATTATGCATCAATGATATTAATAACCAAGAGTGCTGTTAATTTCCTTTTTCTTTTTTCCTCCCTACCCGAGCAGGTTTGGTCACTTGTCTTACTTTGCTTCTAACCTGGAGTGCTTTTCTTCAATGTTG
>NW_021565813.1:0-3355 GCF_001605985.2 Dendrobium catenatum
GGCAATTTGCACGATATATTTTATTTGAATCATAAAAAAGACTCGGTACTAAAATCATACGCCAAAGCTAGCACTTCGTTACAACGGTTTGAAAACCATTGCAAAATTTTACCATTTGTAACAACTTTAATTGCTTCTAAACAAACAATATAATAGTGGTTAGGACCGTTGCATATTACAATAACATCAAGTTTTTATCTTACTATATAGGGGTGATTAGATGAATCTTTTTTATCTATTTTGTTCTAATAAACGTCAATTTTCTATTTAAATATAATAAAAAATCAATTCTAATATTTTTGATCAAGTCTTTTTAGATCTATTTTTATCTTTCTTAACATAAGACGGATCTAAGACATCTGAGTCATCAGAACGCTGATGTTTTATGTGACCAAATCATCTAATTTTGAACAAATTCTTTATATGAAGTATCACACCGTGTACAAGGGAATCTCCGTGTTAATGAATTCGCGAGAGAATTCTACCGGTTGCGCACATGAAACAATCTCAATGAGTTTGATAGTCAGTTGGTGACATATTACATTTGTGATCTAAACGACACATACAAGAAAATTGGAGCTTAATTCTATTTGGTCATTATCACTAGCTCTTAATTTTGCTCCAATTGGCACTCTAAAAGTCATTCAACTCAACAACATACTTGTGAAAATCCTGTTGAACACAAATTGCTACCACTTGTTATTAGATAAAATAGCAGTTCTTTACAAACCGACCCAAGAAATAATATTATTGGAGATTAAACCCTTAAGACCAAAGGTCATAACCAAAGACAATTCATATTTTAAGCTTATTAATCTTAAATGCTTTAGATGCTTTCAACATGGGCATAAGTTTAATGATTGTCCCTATACGTCACACATACAAATCGCCGAAGGGGTGTCCAAAGATATTTTAACGCCAATTGATGACGATAGGGAAGTGGAGACTCAATATTTGGTAGCTAATGAAGGAGAGGCTGTTGTATGCATTTTGGAATGGTTGTTATTAGCACCTGAAGTAATCATTGATAATGGGTGCACTGAAAACATAGTATCTCGCTCCCGTGTGCAAGCTTTATATCTAAAAACTACTAAGAATCTATGCTCCAGTAAAATTAGTTGGGTTAAAAAAGTAATGGAAATTCAAGTTTCCGAAATGCGTCAAAACATATTTTCTATCGGCAAATAATACATATGCAAAGTATGGTGTGATATAATTGACATGGATGTTGGTCGTATCATTTTGTATCGACCTTGGCAGTATAATCAAGGGGGTATTTATGAATGTCGACATAATACTTACTCATTTGAATGAAAAGGGAAACGGCTGTAGCTCCGACCTTATTGTGCTGATTCACATTACAATAGTAGAAAGAATAAAATAGCCCTAAATATATTCTCTGGTTCAACTCTGTTGCTGGCTGACCAAGAACACTAATGTAGCGTTATTTTTGTTAGACCGAAGCTATTTTCCTTAACATCTAAACATAAGTATATATTCTAATATATAGAGAGAGAACTTTGCTTGGTTAATTTTGTTATCCATAAACCAAGCTAACAAATCTTTGCATATGCCTCTAAGGAATTAGCAAGCATCTATGTACCCACCCATACCCAATGGGTATGAGTGGGTACTCAATATTGGGGGATAAATCGATTTATATTGCTAATCACATTATATATGCAATTCTCACTATATAGTGTGCAGCTCTTAACAACGCTGCGACTACGATAAATTTTGATATGCGCCTTGAAAGTTTGCAATCAAAGCAAATGTCAAAAAGCCTCAAGGCCATCAATCTGTGGCAGACTGTGTTCAAAAAGCATGAAAAGTGGGTGGGTATAGCATTCCGAAAGTCACCATGGGTGGGCGTGGGTGGGCGAAGCCCATCCAAGTTAAGCATGGGTATCCAATGGGTACCCAACCAGGACCCCATGTAGGACTTTGTTTAGCAATATAACTTGATATTAAATTATGATTGGCAGGATTTGGTGTCCATCTTATCAATCGAGATGCTGCCATCAATGATGGGATTTGATACTGTTTATAAATTTTAAAGCATCAAATTATTTGAGCAAAAACTTTAAGAATTAATCACAAAATCAATCAAATTGCTATTTTTCAACAAATTGATTGTAGCGTTGGCGTCGTTCAATGAGGTAAGCCCAATGATATCACTAATGTATGCATTTGATCTTAAATTGAATCTATTTAATTATCCAATGAGATATCATCCTCATATATCCATCTCATTAATTTGATTTGCGAAATGTTCTAAACAAAGATTATATTTTTAATAGTTTATTACTTCAGAGTAACCTTTTCTATAATGCTCAAAATCTTATAAATAAAAATTAGAGGTCTGTTTTGAACATGAGGAAAAAGAGAGGCAACCTTTTGTACTCAAATTTATTCTAATCAAATCAAGAGTTTCTATTTACATTGTTTATTTTTATTTAGCATGTTTCTCTCTCTAGATTTTCTCATCCCTCCCATTTGCTGAAATCTCGTAAACCCTAGCCTATGAGCATGATTCTTATATCATCCTCACATAAATCTTGTTGCGTCCAGGAGTATTCGCGGCGGTAGAGAAATATAAAGTTTATCGTCTTAGTGTTGTACGAAAATCCGGCATGCAATCAAATAAGGAGAGAGGGTCTAGCATTTATGAGGCACCAAGATTTTTACGTGGAAAACCCCTTTAAAAGGGTGAAAAACCACGGGGCCTAGCCCAATTTGAACGAATCCACTAGTATTTGCAGTCGATTACAAATGAGGCCCTTCCTTGGGAGAAGGTCTTAGCTTGATGCACATCTTATAGAGTACATTACATGATGTAAATACAAAGAGTTACTATTAACGTATTCGTTTTGTTGGAAGGACTGTAGTGGACGGGCGACGGATGTCGGAAAGACCGTAGTCAGCTGGCGACGGAGGTTGGAAGGACTGTAGTCGACGGGTGACATAAGTCAGGAGGACTATAGTCGGCGGGCAACGGGGGTCGAAAGAACTGTATTCGGCGGGAGACATAAGTCAGGAGGACCGTAGTCGGCGGGCGACGGAGGTCGGAAAGACTGTAGTCTGACGACAAATATCAGATGGACAGCGTCAGGTAGAAGTCCAACAATGGAAAGAAATCCATCTTCGCGTAGACGTCCAGCGAAGTCCGATAACCGGTAGAAGTCCGGCATCGGGTAGAAAACTTAGCGAAGAGTGAAGGTTCGACGTCGGGTAGAAGTCCGACGTCTGTTGGTGGCAAAGGAGAACTCCGGCTTCACTTGGGCGGAGTTTCAGGGTCAGAAGGGAACTCTGTTGCAAATTGGGAGGAATTTCAGCATCACGTGGAAGTTGGGAA
>NW_021565814.1:0-200 GCF_001605985.2 Dendrobium catenatum
CATGCCAGAGCCTTCCCTTCTAAGCACAAGCCTGCACCTGTCAACTTCTCCTCCTCATTCAACCCATTGACTGTAAAGTATCTCTCCACCTTATAGATCCAGCCATGTGCGTCTTCGCCCTTAAAGATGGGCATCTTCAATTTCCTCACTCTCGGGTCACCATCGTGTCCCCTAACTCCTCCATAACCTCCCATTCCTCT
>NW_021565815.1:0-243 GCF_001605985.2 Dendrobium catenatum
TATGATCTCGAAAGATCATAATGAAGTTTAATCGATTTTCTGACTATGATAATTCGGATAGAAGATCATTAATCTCATAATCAAAACTACAATAATAATTGATATATCTATCCGAAGAAAGAATATATCAATTATTATCGATCATTCGAAAATGATGATAACGGTCGCTGAAATATGAATTTTCCCAAAGAGAATTAATTAAGGGTTTTGAAAAAATTAATTTTGAAAATCAATTCTGGGTTT
>NW_021565816.1:0-341 GCF_001605985.2 Dendrobium catenatum
ATTGATATATAAATTCATTATAAAATAAAAGAAAACCGTAATGTTATTGTGCTTCTTTACTCGTCTGTCGCTGATGTTTTTCCCTTTTATCACCACGGGTCACAAGATGCTCACACCCTACTCACCTCACTTACAACTATGTCGCCTAACTCATGAGTTGCTTCGATCATTTCTAGCCTTACACATGTGTTATACTCTCGATCGCACAAGTACATTGGCCTGCTTGGCATCCTTGCCACCATTGCTTAGTCTCTCTCTCTCTCCTCTTGTGATTTAAAGGTGTGTCACTCTTGTTCATCTCTCTCTCTATCTCTCTCTCTCTCTCTCTCTCTCTCCTCTTC
>NW_021565817.1:0-275 GCF_001605985.2 Dendrobium catenatum
CTGATTCGGAGATTCAATCATCGTGATATCATTGATCATATTTCTTTGACTGAGATAGATGATGCAAATGAATGTAATGTAATCAAGAGATACAGGGGGCCTATATCTCCTGATCACAAAAGACACGACGGACTTCTACGGACGAAAATGACAAAATAAGAGAGAAGAGACGAACAAACTCTTACATTTCAAATTAAACTAAACAAAAGAAAACTTACAACAATACAAACGACTCAATAAAAAAATGACGACACCCTAAAGTTGCTTCACTTAGA
>NW_021565818.1:0-431 GCF_001605985.2 Dendrobium catenatum
TTCAACCTAGGTTGACCTGGTCAACCAGGTTAAACCAGAGAATGGGTCTGGACCCAATAGGTAGGGTCTAACCCATTGAGTCCAAGGGAGAAGGGAATTGAACCCAAAAAGCACTGATACTAATTTGAAACTAAGTAGATGGAGTTTTGGTTAATTTGGGTCAACCCAGGTTGACATAGTTATCCAGGTTGACCTAGAGCCCGGGTCTAAGCCCAGCAGATTTGATTTGACCCACTAAATATAAAGGAGGTAGTCTTTGGGCCTGGCTTGGTCAATTTGAACCCTTTGACCCAGGATTTTGACAAATTTGAGGTCAACACCAGCATCTTATCGAACGATCAATAAAGAGATCATTGGGAAAACCTTAGTTTATCCTGGATGATATGTGATTCAATTGATCTAATTGAATTATACTACTACACATAATATAG
>NW_021565819.1:0-1067 GCF_001605985.2 Dendrobium catenatum
ACATCATTTTATCTATTCCTTTAAATGTTCATATTTTGGATAAAATTTTGTTTTCTGCTTCTTCTGACGGTAAATTTTATATGCGTAATGTTTGGGAGAAATTCCGTACTCATTTGGATAAGTCTGATAGATTTGCGGCTATTTGGCATAGCACTTTCCCTATTACTTACTCGACTTTTGTGTGGAGGTGTTTCAAAGGTTTTTTACCTGTGGATAATCTTCTTCAAAAGAAAGGTTTCATTTTAGCGTCGAAATGTTTATGTTGCTCTAATTTGGAGGATATTAACCACATTTTTATTAATGGTAGGATTGCGCAAAAAGTGTGGCTTTATTTTAATCGAATGTTTAATAAAAATGTTGGTTTTATCCCGGATAATTTGTTTTCTATGGTGGATAGTTGGTTCAGTCCGACTAAAGGTCATATTTCCAACCTCATGCCTATTCTTATCTTATGGTATATTTGGAAAGCGCGTAATGAGGCTAAACATGATAGTATTAAGATGGATGAAACTAACATTATTAACAATGTGATAAGGAAACTTAAAAACTTGTACTCTTGCAATGTTATTAACTACAAAACTTTTTCTAAATCTTCTAATGTGGCTGTTAAGCTGGGTATCCAGCTGAATAATGGCAATTTTGATCAGTTGGACGCTGTGGTTTACTGGGTTAAACCTAAACCCCCTTTTGTTAAACTGAATACTGACGGGTCTGTTGGTTTAGGTCATTCTGGAGCGGGTGGTCTTATTCGTGATGTTTAGGGTGAGATTATCTCTGGCTTTGATGCTCCTGTTAAACGGCTAGATGTTTTATGGGCTGAACTTAATGCGTTATTTTTGGGGTCCAGCTGTGTTTAAAAGGGGGTTATACTGATGTGTGGATTGAATTGGATTCTAAATTGATTGTCACGAGTATTTTAGAGAATTTTATTGGCAATGCTAGGAATTTTTATATTATGAGGAAAATTAGAGATATTCTGCTTACTTTAAACTTTAGGATTTCTCATATTTATAGAGAAGGAAACATGTGTACTGACTGGTTGGCTAAGAAGGGAGCTCATCTGGTTG
>NW_021565820.1:0-285 GCF_001605985.2 Dendrobium catenatum
GATCGGACGGTGGGGT
Organism: Dendrobium catenatum; assembly: GCF_001605985.2. Classification (NCBI taxonomy): domain Eukaryota; kingdom Viridiplantae; phylum Streptophyta; class Magnoliopsida; order Asparagales; family Orchidaceae; genus Dendrobium; species Dendrobium catenatum. Next base: position 17 of record NW_021565820.1, read on the forward strand.
GTTAATCCCGTGGAAACGAACGGATGGCCCAGATCTCGTCGGACAGCCAACCGAGCGAAGATTCGAATACACGGTTGAATCAAACCCGCGGAAAGGCTTGATCTGGACCGTCGATCGAGCGATCGACGGTCTAGAAAATGTACGGCTGGGCTAGGGTGCGAAAACGCCCTAGGATCTATTTTTTCGCACGTTTGTTCGATTCAATCAACCAAATTTAATAAAATTTTGAATGTAGATTAAATATACGAACAGAAATATTGGGGAATGTT
>NW_021565821.1:0-319 GCF_001605985.2 Dendrobium catenatum
AAGGTCCTAATGGTTTCAAGACTTGCCAAAGGCCAATAAGAATCTCCCTTTACAGTCACGGATGACACCCCCAGTACTGACAATATGGGATGAGTCAATAGAAGCATCTATATTAATTTTTAACCATTCGGGTGGAGGGGGATAAGAATATTTCAACAGTCTAAAGGACTGATTAGCATCCCTTAATTCCAATTTTGAGTTAAAAATCATCTTAGAAAATGACGAAGCGATGACTGCATTTGTAGCAATATAAGTAGCACCTTTTGTCACATTGTCATGAACAAGAGTATTCCTAGCTTTCCAAGAGAGATATAAGACA
>NW_021565822.1:0-308 GCF_001605985.2 Dendrobium catenatum
AATTTTTGTTGAAATTCAAATATTAGTGAATTATGGTTCATTTTCATTATTTCAGTTTGTTGATCAGTTTTAAGAGCTTAGGAAACTGTCGTTTAAAGTTCAAGTGATATTAGCCAATTTTAGAAAGTTCTAGTTCTCCTATGAACTGAGCTAAGGGTCCAAAAAGTCACTATGAGAAATAGGTTATGTTTGGATCTCCTAATGCCTTAGGAAAATACTAGACCTTAATACGAGTAGTCAGCCAGGTAGTAGGCAGAAATCGGAGTTCTCTAGGCAAAGTTATGAATTTTCTAAGTTTCGGGCCCTAA
>NW_021565823.1:0-441 GCF_001605985.2 Dendrobium catenatum
CTTCTGGATTTTAGTTGGTATAACACCTTTAAATTCCTTTTGTCTGCTTCACCCCTTAGAGGTAGGGGCGTCAATATTGGACCCGACCCGGATCCGAACCCGACCAGGAAATTTTGGATTTGGATTGACCCGAAACCGAAACGGGTTGGGTTCGGGTTCAACAATTCGACCCATTTCAAAAATTGAGCCGGGTTCAGGTTGACCCAAAATTGATTCGTTTTGACCCAGGAACCCGAGATTGACCCCTTTTGACCCGTTTTTGACCTAAAAAGTGGATATTGACCCATTTTTGGACCCGAAAACTAACAGTTTTTTGTTGGCACCGGGTCATTCCGGTCGGGTTCGGGTTGACCTGAATAGTGCCGGATCAGTTTCGTGTTCAACCCAAATCTGACCCGTGACCTGAAATTGACATCCCTAGGTATATTCAAAATTCTTAGT
>NW_021565824.1:0-1839 GCF_001605985.2 Dendrobium catenatum
CTAATCCATAGGACCCTTGCACCCTTAAAGGACATGGGTTGCAATGAAGAAGATTAATCCCGACTGCTGCACTTGCTTCTATGGTAGGATCCCACATCAACTCTGTTATCAAATTATTTCATCAAACTATTTGTGTGCTAGGTGCTTTGACATTACCGATTTATTCATATATGTTTTGATCTCCTCCCTGCGGTATCAAACACTTTGACACATTAAAAATCTAAGTCATAAAATGATCTACCCAAAATGATATATGCAATATCCATAGGCAAAACATCACAAAAATTTTATTTTTGAAGTGACAATGCTGCATAATATTTAAAGAATCAATATATTTGCGAAATCACTTATCTCTTTATCAAATACATGGATATTATTCCCCCATTAATTTCATTATCCTATTTCTTTTTATAAATAGACATTCATTTTTAAAACTGATCCATTTAATTACATATAAAACAAATTTAGCAATTATGGTATATAAAAAATGTTTGTTTTTCGAGACTGTGAATTGATCTTAAATTTTCCCGGAACATATTCAGGAATCAGGTTCACTCTATTTGTCTTCTTCATTATGTTAATATCTTTTTATTGGTGTTAACAAAAACTATTCGAATGTTCCACCCACTTCCAAAGAATATAAATGGTTTAAAACCTTCATTGATTACTCCTAAAATCACCAGTTTAATTCCAACATAGGTACATAGTTAAAACTTTATCTTCTCACAATCAAACAAGAAAGAGAATAAAAAATGCAACATATTAAATATATTTTTAGATCTGGAATCACTTGAGGAATTAAATCCATGTTCAATAGAAGTTAGTGACGCATTCAAAACTCTACCTCACGTGAAGCAATCAAAGTCAAATAGCAATGATGAAATTGTGACGCATCCAAGGAGGCGAAGAAGCTCACGTCTAGTTCAAATTTTACCTCTTGTGAGCCAGGCGAAGTTGTGCTACAAGCAACGACGAAGTGCGTGAGAGGCGAGAAAGATGGGTACAGTCATAGTGATGTTGACTTCCAATCCAATAGGAAGAACATCATCGAATTGTCGTGACTTCTAATCTGTCCGGAAGGGAATGTTGTCGACGAATGTGATGAAGCTTTTAACGATTCATCGAAACATGCAAAGTCAAACATACGAAATGCCGAATGAGGCAAAGATTAGGTATTCATTTAAAGAAAATGTATATTATTTGAGGCGTATGTCTTGCATGAATGAGGTGAGGTGTGCCTCAGTCAAATTGAGGCACATGCCTCACAAACAAAACTTGAGGCGTACACTTTAAAGGTTTTTTTTGAGGGAATTGTGCTGAGGTGCGTCTCTTATTGCCCAATTTAAATAGTGGTCTTTAGGGCCAATTTTATTTTAGTTTTTAGATATCACCTTCAGAAGTTTAGTGGCGGAGACATAAATTTTTTTAAGTAGGGGCACAAAGTATATTTTTCATATATTCCCACAACTTTTTCATTCGGGCTTTAGACTGACATTAACAATTTTTTTTTTTGAATATGTTATTTTATAAAGATAAAATACAATATGATAAAAAACTTACACTTTAGAACACCCACTCTTCAGGTTTTGAAAATTTGAATGATTACTTCAATATCAATATAATTAAATATTTCTTTCTCAATGTGACTAAAGTATCATTTATCTAATGATCTTTAATTCTATTTAATAGTCGATTTTTTTATAATAATCATAGCAGAAAAAAATCTTCCAACTTATAAAGGCTTGTTGTTGTTGTTGCATGATAATATTTTGATTATAATATCCCAATGTAATTTATTTTTTTTTTATAAAAACTAGATCTATAAAGAGATGAATAAAG
>NW_021565825.1:0-364 GCF_001605985.2 Dendrobium catenatum
AGGTGTGGCAAGGGATGATAAAGGTAGATTTCTAATAGCTTTTGGAGCTTATGCATTGGGACATTGCACAAACAGAATTGAAGGCGGTTCTCCATATGAAGAATATAAATCGAGAATGGATGATTGAAGCTTAAGGAATTATCATTGAAGGGGATAACTTCAATATTATAAAATTTCTACAATCAGCTATGAAGGAATGGAAGGTTAGTAAGAGCATTGAAGATAATTTGTCTTTCCTTCTTGATTTCAACCAAGTTTTGTTTTCTTTTTCCAAAAGCGACTGTAACAAATTAGCGGATGTTTGTGCTAATTTGGCTTTAAAGAATTCTTTTGTTTGGGAGGATCTGAGCTTAGAGGAAATTCC
>NW_021565826.1:0-294 GCF_001605985.2 Dendrobium catenatum
CCGATTTCTCCCTTGGTGGGGAGGTGACGCCGGGAGATTGCCGAAATTTTCAGTGAACAACAGAGGACTTGGACTTAAAATAAAAAATTGATTTATATTCAATTCAAACATAAAATGAATTTTAAAGCATATTTGATCAAATAATATTGAACCTAAACTCGAAATGGACTCAAATTTGAACTCAAATCATACTTGCACTCAACATGATTATAAGGACTTGAATTTTATTGAGTCACTTAGAAATTAGCGACGAATGCAAACATCTGCGGGCCATTACAGAAAACACTACACACG
>NW_021565827.1:0-327 GCF_001605985.2 Dendrobium catenatum
TTAATTCTAAACTAGCAAACAGCATGCAGTGAAAACTCGAAAGCCCGGCACACAGCGAAAAAGTAAACACCGGACTAGCCTAAAACTAGAGTTGGTTATCCTAGCAAACCATCTAAAGTGTGTGAGGTAGGTCGTATGATTTTGATATGTCCTAAGTAGGATCATTAGATTGAAGTTGTTTAAGGTTCATTTGGTTGATAGGCTTAAGGGAATTTAGTTAGAATTTAAATATTAATGCTTTGAATGACTCTTAAAATTAATTACTAATTATTTGTTGGAAACCGCCTTTATTTCACACCGAGGCCGTGAAGTTTATTTCACCTTCAT
>NW_021565828.1:0-297 GCF_001605985.2 Dendrobium catenatum
TCATCAGCAAAAAGCATACACCAAGGTACATCATCTTGCAAAAAGTAAATAAGCATTTTGAACAATGGCATTATAGCACGGACTTTGAAGCATAGTACGTTTGATTTGACAGTGTCAAATTCAAACCACGTAGAACCCAAAATGATTTTTTTTCCTTTTATTTTTCTCACAATAGAATGATTTAATTATTTAGCTTTCAAGCCCAATACAAAGATATGGGCCAGATTCTTTTTTTTATATATTTTAAACAAAACGATGAGCCTTATTGGTACTAGGACATTCAAAACTACCGATGAG
>NW_021565829.1:0-230 GCF_001605985.2 Dendrobium catenatum
TCAATGGCTAATTATAGTTTTCTTTGAGTTAAATAAAATTCTATAGTCACTTTAATGTCAAGTCTTATTCAACTTAGGATAAAAATCAAGTTGTGAAAATTGGATCGGATATAGAACTAGAAAAAAGAGAGGTTAAGAATTCAATGGTTTAATCGGAGTCGAATTGGGGTTGAACCGGATGCATAATAAATATGAAAATTATTTAAATATAATTTAAATGATAGAATGAT
>NW_021565830.1:0-309 GCF_001605985.2 Dendrobium catenatum
GTTCTTTCTCTAGCTTGCTCTCACCTGCTCTCTCTATCTCTATCTCTCTCTCCCTCTCACTCACTCTCTCTCTTTCTCTCTCTTGCTCTCTCTCCCCCTGCTCTCTCTCTCCCTCTCACTCACTCTCTCTCTTTCTCTCTCTTGCTCTCTCTATCCTGCTCTCTCTCTTACTCTCTCTATCTATCTCTCTCTCTACCTCTCTCTCTCTTTCTTGCTCTCTCGCTTGCTCTCTCTTGCTCTCTCTTGTTCTTTCTCTAGCTTGCTCTTTCTCTAGCTTGCTCTCACTTCCTCTCTCTCTTACTCTCTATC
>NW_021565831.1:0-230 GCF_001605985.2 Dendrobium catenatum
CTGTCGTGGTGGCTGTCCTCTCTGCCATCGGTAACTCTGCCTAACTAACTGCCGCTGCAACTGGACGTGCACCTCAGAGATCTGGTGGAGTAACCTCTCCTCGCTAACATGACCCCTACCGCGCGCTGAACGGATAATGCCTCGGATCCTCTGGGTGAGGGTCATAGCAACAGTATCCCTGGGGACTCGAGCGCGAGAAAGAGTAGTGGGGACAGGAGGTGCTGCCGCAA
>NW_021565832.1:0-210 GCF_001605985.2 Dendrobium catenatum
CCACACTTGCTTTGCTCAATTGAAGAGGTCGTAATAGATGGGATTCGAACCCGTGATGGGGCTATGTGGGTAATTTTGATATTTTGCTATGAATTGTATAAGTATGAGCTTAAAATTTATTACATGAATAATCATTTTGCACAAATCTCAAAGCAAATGCTCAATATTTATTCTATTCTATATATACAAGAAGTTCACATACAATGATTG
>NW_021565833.1:0-926 GCF_001605985.2 Dendrobium catenatum
TTTTGACTTTTCTAAACTTGGATTTCTCCTTACTCTTTTCCTTCCTTGTGTGCGTCTTAAGTGTAGAGCAATCTACTTTCACGTGTCCTGGCTTCCTGCATTCATAACAAACTACATCAAACAATACATTAAGATATTTATTATCCTTACCTTTTATCCAACTTTAATGAAGCTTGTGCTTCTTTCATAGAAAGCTTTTGAATTGCCTTGTGATTAAGGCAAAGTCATCGCTTTCAGACCCAGAAGAGTCAGATTCTGATTTGTGCGCCTTCAGTGCCACTGTTTTCTCTTTCTTTTTCTCACCTACATCAAGATTTCTTTGACTCACCCCTACTCATAAGCAATGAGTGAGCCAAGTAAGTTATCAATCAAATAAGTATTTAAATCCTTATATTCAGTGATTGTAGTGATTTTAGCATCAAAAGATGAAGGCAAGCATCTCAAAATCTTATTCACTTTTTCAATAGTTTGAAAGTTCTTTTCCTAAGACATGCAAAGAAGTTACAATTTGAGTGAACCGTGTATACATATCAGAAATTGATTCAGAATTTTTCATACAAAAAAATTTGTAGTCATGCAAGAGAATATTCAAACGAAATTATTTCACTTTATTGGTTCCTTCATAAGTAATGCACAACCTATCCCAAATCTCTTTTCCAGTAAAGTAAGTAGAAACACGCATGTAATCCTCAGACTTTAAAGCACAGGAAAAATAGTTCAAACACTTCGCATTCAATTGAGTTAAATCTCTTTCATCTGTATCCCATTCAGTAAAAGCAAATTTAGTTTTAAATCCATTAATTTCATAAGAAGGTGGAGAATATCCTTCTTTAATAAGAATCCACATACGATAGTCAGTTGATTGCAAAAACGTAGACATGCGAGTTTTCCAAAAAATCAAAAGGAAGGTTGTCAAACAAGGGAGG
>NW_021565834.1:0-589 GCF_001605985.2 Dendrobium catenatum
TTGAATGCACACAATATTTCATTTGAGAGATTATGTATGCCTTCTGTCCGCTAGTACGAGTATTGCGGATCCTGTGGCGGGGCGTAGCAGCTTATGAATAAAGTTGTTCGCTGCTTCGTACAGGTAGACTGTTGTACACTACTCGTTGCATTTTTACGGGTGGATTGTAGTGTACCAACTAATCTTCTGCTTGGGTCGTAGGGGACAAATGTTTCAGTGGTGATGTGCCTACTTTAATTAAGGGTCGTACAACCCGTGACACATAAAAATGTGCTATTTTATTTTTTTTTGAAGATATCTGTTCACGGGATGTACGAGCCACCTAACTTTAACAGCTGGTGCGCACACCACTTAGAGCGTCCCTGACTTGCAATATGACGGGCACATTTTATTACGAGGGGTTCAATCAAAAAATTACCGGGGATGCGCGAGAATTCCTACGTGTTTACATTGAGCACAAAAGTATTTTGTAGGAAAGGTAAATTTTCTTTTTTACTTTTACCGCCCCCCTCTTTTAAGATAATTACTAGCCGTATCGGGGTGTATTTACGCTCGTATTTACATTCGTATTTACGTACGTATTTCACTT
>NW_021565835.1:0-256 GCF_001605985.2 Dendrobium catenatum
ATAATAGTAGTACTAAGAAAGAAATATAACAATGCCTTTGATTCTTTTAAAAATAGAACAAAATAAAATAAAATACTATATATTTCTAACCTCATAATTTATTCACTTAAATTAATATGTAAACTATCATAGTTATCAAACTAAAGGAAACTAACTGTAAAAAGGGTAGAATTAATAGATAATTGATAATATGAAACAGAATATAACAAAAGAATCTTAAAAAAAAAAAAACTTTAATGTTGTCTTGGTGTCAGAT
>NW_021565836.1:0-436 GCF_001605985.2 Dendrobium catenatum
ACTCCGTACGATTCTGTCTGTGTTGTGAAATTTGACTTGTGAATTCTATTTTTCTATATCAGTGATTTGATTTCTGTTGATCAAGTATTTGTATTCTGATGATTATATGATTTCTACATGATTATATGATTTATGTACGGCAATTTGAATAACTGCTTCTGGTGAATTATCTGATATGTTTTGTCAATTATCTGATATATGCTTTTTGATTTCTGTATGATTCTGTTTGTTCTATACGATTCTGTTTATTCTGTTTGTTCTATACGACTCCGTTTATTCTGTATGATTCTGTTTATTCTGTACGAGTCCATTGGTTCTATGAAATCTGACTTAAATATTCTGCTATTCATTCTAATCAAGTATCTGAATATCGTATCTCATTTGATTATATATGATTTTGGTGATTATCTGAACGCTGTACGGATTTATGAGTTTC
>NW_021565837.1:0-311 GCF_001605985.2 Dendrobium catenatum
TCTTTTAGAAAGCATTTCTTCAATAATTATAAAATCATTTTTTTTGGCAAATGATATTTAATTTTTAAGGCAATTACTTTATCTTATTTCCATTTATTTTTTAAAATTATTAAGTTTATTTTTTATATTCATATAGGATTTTAATTCTTTCGAGGTAGAAGTTACATTACTAGAAAGTTTAAACTTGAAATTTATTTATATGAGTTCAAACTTGAAAGAAAAATTGAAATAAATATCTTCCATCATTGCAAAAGTAATTAATACATGTTTCTTGAAGTTTTTGTTATGATTCATGATGTCTTGTTTATTAT
>NW_021565838.1:0-310 GCF_001605985.2 Dendrobium catenatum
TAGCCAAGTACTCAAACCGATCCCGATAATCTGCCAAAGTCCCTTCTTGAGTCAAGGCAAAGAATTGCTCATAGAAGTCTCCTCCCACGTCGGTTTGGAAATGCTCTAATAAGCAATCCTTGAACTCTCTCCAATCCCGAATGGGCTCCCTCCTGTCACGCCACTGATACCATGCCAGAGCTTTCCCTTCCAGACACAGACACGCCGCTGTCAATTTTTCATCATCTATCAACCCGTTGACAGCGAAGTAACGCTCCACTTTGTACATCCAGCCATGGCCGTCTTCACCCTCAAAGACGGGCATCTTCAG
>NW_021565839.1:0-275 GCF_001605985.2 Dendrobium catenatum
CTTCTTCTTCCTCAGACGCCACCGTAGGGATCGGAAGCACGACTCCGATCATCTCTCCGGCTCTTAAATTTGTCATTTCTAATATCAAATCTCTGGTTCCACATTCTCTCACGCCCGCCAACTTCCCTCTCTGGAGCACTCAATTTGCTAAGTTGCTCAAAGCTAACGGGTTTTCCCATTTTCTTGATCCCAAATCGGCTGTCGAAAATGCCGATCCTAATCAAGATTCGCACAGTTGGTCCGTCACGGATCAAAATCTTGCCACTGCTATGTGT
>NW_021565840.1:0-465 GCF_001605985.2 Dendrobium catenatum
TTTCATTTCATTCTCCTTCCTCCCTTCCTCCTCCCCTATCTCTATCGGAACATTCCACTCATAAGATTGGCCTTCGACGTGGACCTCTTCCCACTCACGAGATCGGCTCTCGTTGCGGAAGACTCTCTCGGTTCTGAAGATCAGCCATCGCTGCGGAAGATTTTCGCTGCTCATGAAATCGGTCCTCGATGCATAAAAGGTAGAAATCTCTCTCTCTCTCTCTCTCTCTCTCTCTCTCTCTCTCTCTCTCTCTCTCTCTCCCTCTCTTTCTCTCTATCTCAGAGCTTATTGGTCGTCGCCCTCATGATGGAGCTGCAGGCGGTTGCCAGCCACCGGCCAGGGCATGCTCATCCCTCCCAGGCATAACTTTCCTAATTTATTTTTCTAAAGAAAGTCCGTTATACTCCTTTCCGCATTATCTGTAAATCACCCTAATCTCACATTCCTAAGTTATTTCCTTCTAGT
>NW_021565841.1:0-346 GCF_001605985.2 Dendrobium catenatum
CCTCCATCAGATCGAAAAGTTTTAATAGATTTGTCAATTTTTTTTTTTCGACCATGGCTTTAAATAACACAAAATTAGAGAATGTTTTAGATTTGTTTGTCATTGGATAAGCCCATGAAAAACGAGTATGCACATTCAAAAATAAAACATAATACCAAAATCTATTGATTGAAGAAAGAGGGGAGGGTCCCCATACATCAGACACATTAAGCTCGAAAGGAGAAGTACATCTAGTAGTAGAAATAGAGAAAGACAACATACTACTTTTAGCCTCTGTTTAAAATTACGCAATAAGAGGCGCGCCTTGAGGCGCCTCTGCGCAATTCTGTCCAAAAGCGCCTCGAGG
>NW_021565842.1:0-302 GCF_001605985.2 Dendrobium catenatum
AATATAACAATTACCTTCACGATAAATGTGAGAAATTAGGTAATTAAAATGAGAGAGCAAAAACTTAATTTATCTAATATTGTAAAACTTATGGTGGTTGGCAGAAACATTGCCCTAAATAATGAAATAATAATTTCGCATCAACTTCCACCCAAATGTCATTGGTATTCAGAGAATAGCAAAGATTAAGCCCATAAATAAGAGCTTCGAGTTCAACATGAAGAACTATACAAGAATTTAATGGGCCAACAAATACACAAAGCACATTACCATAATGATCTTCAGTAATCCCACCAAAGCCA
>NW_021565843.1:0-259 GCF_001605985.2 Dendrobium catenatum
TCAAAATACTCCCAACTTATTAAAGGATTTTGATCCCTATGTTCCTTAAATATGATCCAAAATAGTCTTTTGGATCAATAATATGTTGATTATATTAATGGAAAAAATAATTCGGTGAAATATTTTTTTGCAAATAATTGTTAGTACTTTTTTAATATATATTTTTAAGAGAAAAGGACCATAGAAGATCCACTAACTCTTTTTATAAAGTATCAAAACAACCTCCAACTATATTAAATACTTACATTTTTTATCCCAC
>NW_021565844.1:0-246 GCF_001605985.2 Dendrobium catenatum
TCTTTAGGGGTAATCAATATTGGCTCCTCTAACTCCTTAAATTTTCTGTCAGGAGTGAGTACTACATCAGGAGTAATTTGAACATTTCCTTGAGTATTTGCTACAGGTGGTTGGTTAGTTGTAGCCATCATGCCCAGTTGTCCAAACAACTGTTTCATCATATTACTCATTTCATCAAGACGAGTATTTAAATGATGGATTTCTAGATCTTTCCTTTGTTGCATAGATTGCATTTCCAATTGTAAC
>NW_021565845.1:0-1586 GCF_001605985.2 Dendrobium catenatum
ACATAAACCCATTTTGTCCATTGTGTTATATTAAAAGTCAAATTCTTGTTTAAATCAAATAAAGAAAGATCATTTCTATTATTTTCTAACCATGTCTTTTTAGGTTTACATCTACCTTTCTTAACATAAGTCAAATCTAATACCTCTCCTTTCCTAATAGGTCTTTGAAAGGCCATCATTTTATGATAACAAACCATCTAAGGAAACTCTATGTAATCATATATTCCACTAGAGCTACTCTAAACTTTTCACATATATGCTCATTTTGTATCCTAACTTTAAGGGTAAATCTACTTATCCACCTGAGCACCCTCATCTCTGCAACACATAACTTAATATTATGATTCTGTTTAAATGGAAAACATTCTACACCATAAAGCATTACAGGTCTCACCACCATCTTATATAACTTTCTCTTATGTTTGAGGGGAACCTTTTTATCACAGAATAAGCCCGATGCATTCCTCTGCTTCAACCATTCAACTTGAATTCTACTTATAATATCCACATCTATTTCACCATCCCTCTGAACAAAAGATCTAATATATAAAAAATGCATACTCTTATTATTGACTTGATCTCCCAAAGTAACAATCCCCTCACAACGTCTATTACTACTAAATATTTGCATGCATGTAGAATAAAATTAAAAAAAAAAGTATTTATATACAAGTATAAATAAGTCCATTATGAAGTTCACTAAAATACAAATTCAAGAATAAATAATTTTAGCTCTCAATTTAATTTTGTTCACTAAAATATAATTCAAGAATAAATAATTTTAGCTCCCAATTTAATTCAATCTTTTCTATCCATTTCAAATAAACAAGGGAATGATGGTCTTCTCTATTATATAAAATGTTGGGGTTTAGTTTTGTGGCCACATGAATCAAAAAGGGCTTTCTATTTTCCCCTCCTAGAAATAGCCCTCATCTCAACCATCCAAAATAGATAAAATAGCTTTTTTTTAATTAAGATAACATCCATCATTTCCTTTGAACCCTTAAGTATACTAAGATCACATCCCAACCATTGGATCAGGGGAAGAATATATCTATGTTCACATTGATTTTATCTTTATGCTTAAAAGAATATATGTGAATATTCATAACTTTGTTACATAAATATTTCTTTTAACATCTAGCATCTTCTAGATCATTTAATATTATGTATAATTTACTTTGAAATGATTTGGGAAAGAGAAAAAGTTATTGAAGACATTCTCAAAGCATTGATTTTGTTAAAATTAAATATTCACCTATATGCTTACCAATTACATGATACACCTCTTTATAAGTGTAGTTCTTTTTCCTTTCCACATATTCATACCTCAAGTTTATGAAATGCATAACATTTGTATTGATTAAAGCTCATCATAATAAAAAAATAATATTTTATTGATATCCAATTTTTCCTATGCACAAATTTTTAAATAATGGCAACAAAATGAGCATATTTTAGCTATTTAAAAATTCTTAGGATTTAATTAGGGAAAAAATTCACATAAACCTCTATTATATATAAAAAAAGAGAATCAAAGTATTATTTTCAAGTAAATTAAATTTCATTATATATATATATATATA
>NW_021565846.1:0-290 GCF_001605985.2 Dendrobium catenatum
TCCTGACCTTTGGAGCTGATTTCAAGGAGTTGGGACCCCATTTGGAGCAAAATCACAAAAGGCCCTCTAATTAAGGATTTTCAATAATTCATTAAATACCTCAAACTTCAAACCTTCATAATTAATTAAAGAAAAATCAAAATTGAACAAACTCACTTGCATTCAACTCATAATAATGTCTAATATTTATTAAAAATGTTAAATTTCCAGAAAAGCATTAAAATAAAAAAGTCAACAATCCGGTCAACTTTAAGTCAAAACTAGTTCAAAACTTCAAACCTTCGTAATAA
>NW_021565847.1:0-511 GCF_001605985.2 Dendrobium catenatum
GAAACTAATCTAATATAATCATTCTCCACTCTACGTTTTAGTTTAGCACATCCATGTTAGCTCTCTCATAAACTTAAGTTAGTGCATACACTTGAAATGTAGAGAAAAAAAAGGTGTGGCTAGAATATAACTCAAATCTTATGGGAGAAATCACAAGAAATTGATCATTGAAGCAATCAAGACTTTCTAAAATAATTGAGTGCACATTCAAATAATTGCTTAAGTACAAAAGCATCAAGCAAGCCCAAGGATAGCAACTATAAATTGTATAATGATCAGCATCTTCAGATAGCTTAGTCTGAAAGGAAGTGTTGAAATAATCTTAAATTCATGGCCAGCACATTTCCATTCATAGCAACCCAGCAATCTATCAACAACTTCCATCAACAACAATCTTTTAACAGCAATATTCCATTACTATTGCACGTGGTTTAAAATTGCGCAATATGAGGCCCGCCTTTGCGCAATTCCAGTAAAAAACGCCTTGATGCTTACGTCTCGAGTTTTTTTT
>NW_021565848.1:0-2373 GCF_001605985.2 Dendrobium catenatum
AAAAGAGGGCTTAAAATTTTTAAACTACCAATTCACACCCCCTCTTGGTTGCCTTTGGGACATTAACTTAGGCTTAACAACCTAATTAATGGACTCAACAATGAGAACTAAGAGTCATACAAATAAAGTGCTACACCATGGGAGCCACCTCTTGAACCCTTTATGAGACAAAGTGCTACGTTGTGGGAGTCACCACTTGAACTTGTAGGGGCCACCTCTAGAATCATATTTTTCTCATGGATGATTCTGGAAGAAAGATTCTAATGATGATGTCAGTTACTTAAGTGGCGGGGTGGGATTATGATCCCCCATAAGAAAAAGAAGCAAAACTCTTCACATTTAGGAACCTTTTGATGTAATAATTAGAATTTTATTAGGAACCATTACAATTAAGCTTCCAAAATTATGAGGCCCTTAGGCCAAAGAGAAAAATATCTCAGTAGTTAAGAGTTTGTGTTACTATGGAACCAATACCATTTGAAAATTTTAATGCTTCTTATCGTTGCTAAATCTTAAAAATATTTGACACTACGACTTTAATTGAGAGTATTATTGAGAGATTCTCATCTTGAGTTATAATTAACTATAAAGGTATGCCTTTATAGAGATCCTTTAACTCCAGAATAAAACAAATCATAACTTATTCCAATAAGGTATGGGAAAGATCTTTGAGTATATAAATAGTTTTTTTTTTTTCAAAAGCCTTTTTTTTTTAAATTCCTTTGTAGATTGTCATTGCTATCTTTTAAGATAGTACGATTTTCCATTTTTCATATTTGTTGAAAAAAATAGTGCATTTTCCAAATTGATTTTAGCTTTCAAATCATTCACATAATAATACTTTTATCACTCAAGATGATATACTATTCTATTAGCTGCATTTCATTGTAGGAATGGTCAAAATTTTAAATCTAATTTATCTTTTAAAATGCTCCCAAAGGATCATGTTCATCTTTCAAAACAAGATTTTCTTCTCTTAATTATGTTAGATTATATAAATGAGTTTTTTAAATTACATTTTTTTATTGAATCCATTGTAGAATGTTGAATTAATCTCTCGTGATGGTACGTTATTCTCAATATGGCTTACAATATCAAAATAAAAAGTACATCAAATTAGTGAGATTTTATTTTTACATAATAAGTCAAAATATCTTTTAATATAAATGAATTACAAAATCTGAAATCAAACAAAATGAGACAAGGAATACCAAAATGATAAGCTATATGTATAACAACATATGGAGCATCCCTGACCTCCCGTTATGTCAGAATATATACACATGCTTAGATTGAAGATGAATCGATAGATCTACTAGGCTCTCTTTGATAATGTTTAGATGGTCTCACTACTACACAACCACAATCTATAGTAGAATATCACTTGATAAACATATGAGGTCAAATTTTCCATACTCTCCTTATTAAACTAATAGAACTCTTAGACTGAGGCACAAATTATCTGTTAGGTCCTGCATATGGACACTCATCCACCATATGTCTAGCCTATTCATAACAAATAAACTGACCAAAATGACCCAAGTTTCTCCAGCCATACTTTTTTTTGTCACACTTCCACTCCACTCACTAAAACTCTTGAACTACAAATATTTCCACCACTATGAACCAACATAAATGGTCCACCTCTCATGAATTCTTCAAGTTCAAACTTGATCCTCTTTTTATAAAATCCACTACTTGAAACCTCACTACTAAACCTCTTCCTATTTTTAACCAACCATTGTGTGGGCTCTAAAAATTTTTCCCCAACCCCCTTGTTTTCTTTTCAGGGGAGTTTTAATGGATTAACATTTAGGGTAAATTTTGGGAAGGCAAATTGGTTTTTAGATAAGACACTACCCAGAGATTTTGCCCTCATTTTTGAGGACCTTATGATTTGAGTTTTAGATTCCTATAGGCACAAGCCCCTATAATTAATCACCCCTCCTAGTAATGAGAGAAAACTTTCAATTAAGGCTACTCATTAGTCATATATATATAGAGATATGTGTTATTTTGCATATAGCAGCAAAATTAGATCGGATATTAGAAGTTTGAATATTTGATATTTAAAATTAAAAATTTTAGCATCTTGAAGTTAAAGAGAATGGCGGGGGAATGGATGATGGACCTGATCAAAATGCAATGGTTCCCTTGTCCCAGGCTATTATGTTCCATGGTCTATATATTTTAATTAGGTAGTCAACCTAACTTGATAGAAGGATCCTTATTAGCATCCAAGGGTTGCATCGTCCAAGGATACCTTATAGATTTGGAGGGAATATTTACCTAAGGGGATAAATTTGAATCCACCTTAGCTAACAGAGGGATTTATACCCTATATATTATATCCTATTGATTTATATCTCAAGG
>NW_021565849.1:0-377 GCF_001605985.2 Dendrobium catenatum
AAATGAGCTCATTAATACAAGTTGCCAACATTATCGTCCAGGACGATAGACATATCATCATGGCCGATTAGTTCAAATTCAGATCAACAGTCTAGAACGATTTGGGATGATCAGAAGAAAATTGGTTATATCGTCCTGGCCGATCTCACGATCATCCCGGTCGTTTAGTTTAAAATCGATTTTCATCATCCTGGTCATCACCCTGATTTGGTGCTGGCTAAAGTCAATCGTCCAGGCCATCGTCCCGGTCGATCATAAGATCATCCTGGATGATGTGATCGTATCAATCAACCATTAATGCTTTCCAATGATACCAGATTAATTTAGGCATAATTGAGTTAGATCGGCCTGGACTATATAAATATCATCCTGGCCTA
>NW_021565850.1:0-299 GCF_001605985.2 Dendrobium catenatum
GTTTCCCCCACAATAACGAAGCTACAATGGCTGCCAATGACACTTACAGTGTCATGCCAAGCTTAAATATAAGCTCTCAAAATGAGCTCATTAATGCAAGTTGTCGACATTATCGTCCAGGACGATAGGTATATCATCCTGGACGATCAGTACAAATTCAGCTCATCAGTTTGGGACGATTTGAGATGATCAGAAAAAATTTGGTTACATCATCCAGGCCGATCTCACGATCGTCCTGGCCGATTAGTTTAAAACTGATTTTAATCGTCCTAATCATCGCCCTGAATACAAGCTGTCCG
>NW_021565851.1:0-436 GCF_001605985.2 Dendrobium catenatum
CGGCGCGCGGGGGGGGGGGGCTGTTCTCTCCGACGCGAAGGGCGTTTAGCTCTGGATGTTCCTTCGTTCACAGGGAAGTCTCCTTTTTCTTCCTCTGTTTTTGTTGGCCGAATTTTTTCGTTTGTTTTGCTGGGTGGTCGGCAATCGGCATGGCCTCTAATCGGCTCTTGATTTTTTAGATGGATCCAAGAAGTCTCGTTCCTTTTTAGATGTTTTATCTAGTTGTGCATCGGATGTTCGTTTTCCTCCACTCAAAACGAGCTCTTTTCGTGGTTTACCTTATGTTTGGATCTCTGAGGAGGAGATCGCTTCTTTAGCCGCCCCTTTTAAGTTCGCTCTGGTGGGTTTTTTTCCCTCTCGCCGCCCTAGCTTGGATTCTATCCGTCGGTTTTTCTTTAACCTGAAACTTTCGGCTGAATTCTCGGTTACCTTACTG
>NW_021565852.1:0-517 GCF_001605985.2 Dendrobium catenatum
TCCAAAATTGTTCATTCGAGGCTAAATTGAGATCAAAATTGTGAAGTCGATGGAATAAATTGAGATCAATTTTATATAATAATTTAAAAAAAATGACAATTTTGGATCAATTTTATATAATTGAGGGATTAAATTGGGGTAATATGATACTTTTAGATTAAATTGATCATACATTAATAGTGTGGAGACTATTTTAAAAATTTCATATATTATAAATATATCATTTATTTTTTAAAAATAGGATTAAAATTGCAAAATAAAAAAAAACCAATTTTTATAGCTCACTTGAAAAAATTATTCTGGGCGGATACCAGACGACATTCAGAGATCAATCAGAATATGCCATGTCATTTTTGCTCGAAATTGATACTCGATAGCGTTGTGTACCAATTTATGTGACTCTAGACGCTGTCCGATGTCCTCAAAGTAATTTTTAAGCTCATATGACTCACGTTGTGGGCAAATTATTAGGTCCGGTCACCGGACCTAAAAATAGGTCCGTACATCCAATTAAAAC
>NW_021565853.1:0-363 GCF_001605985.2 Dendrobium catenatum
CGATCAGAATGTCAGATGAATCCTTTCACTATGGATGTCTGGGGCGTCACAGTTATAGACTCCAAATCCTACTCTACCTAGTTTTGAGTCTTCTTGTTGTCCTGAGTAATTTGTGATCTCTCTGAAATGTTAATACTCATAGACAAGAGTAGAAACAAAAAATATTCAATGAATAATAATTCAATCAACATTATTTGTCATCATCAAAATCTCAAAGTAGGGTTCATGGACTACAGCAACTTTATCACAGATGGCGTCAAATTGTTGCAGGCTAAAAAATACTAGTGAGTAGAGTCAGAATTTTACGACTCAGTGTTGTATGAATATCTAGCACAAAAAAAAAAAGAACACAAATTTTTTTTA
>NW_021565854.1:0-288 GCF_001605985.2 Dendrobium catenatum
TTGTGAAGAAGAAGGACGGGACACTCCGTATGTGTGAGGATTATAGAGACTTGAACAAGGTCACGATCAAGAACAAATATCCTTTGCCTCGGATTGATGACTTGTTTGATCAGCTTTTCGGATCTTCGGTATTTTCGAAGATTGACTTGCGATCCGGATATTATCAGGTGAAGGTGAAGGAATCTGATGTAGTGAAGACAGCTTTCAGTACTCGGTACGGGCACTACGAGTTTTTGGTTATGCCTTTTGGGGTAACCAATGCGCCTGCTATTTTCATGGATCTGATGA
>NW_021565855.1:0-311 GCF_001605985.2 Dendrobium catenatum
TTTTTATCTTCTCTAGAAGTGATGCAATTGAAATCTCTAGCGATTGCCATAGGATAATCCACAGATGAATAAGTACCAAGCTTTTCCCAAAGATCTCTTCTTTTACAACATTATTAGCATACACTGCTGCTACTCTCCATTTGCTGTCATTCTTGATCACCAGGTCCCCAATAATGCATTGATTAGAAGAGTCTAACATAGTGAAATCAGCTACATTTGCATTCCATAGCACAATCAAGCCTCCAGATAATCCATTAGAGGATACCATATCATAGTTCCACCCATCACCAATAAGATTATTAACTTCTTTC
>NW_021565856.1:0-414 GCF_001605985.2 Dendrobium catenatum
TTGAATTCCCTATAAGATTTTCTAACACTTGAATATCAAACAAAAATTCCTTCATCTGATTTTGAATCAAATTTTCCTAAGGCAGATTTCCATTGTTATGTATGAACACCTTGCAACCAAAAACATGCAAATGTGATAAGTTAGGTGTTCAACCTTTTAGCAACTCATAGGGTGTTTTATTTAAATTTGATCTCACATTCACCGTATTCAGAACATAACATGCAATGCTAACCGCCTCAGCCCAAAAATATCTAAGAAGTGAGTATTCTGCCAACATTGCTCGGGCGGCTTCTATTAATGTTCTATTTTTCCTTTCAACTACCCCATTTTGTTGAGGGGTTCTAGGTGCAGAAAAGAAAAATTGTGATCAATCCCTTTTTCTTTACAAAAATTTTCTAATCTTTCATTTTCAAA
>NW_021565857.1:0-254 GCF_001605985.2 Dendrobium catenatum
CATAAATCCAACATGAATCCAAATTGATTTTGAGAAAAATTAGTATCACGTCGGAACCTACGCTCCATAACTAGCTCACATAGTTTTAAAGTATGACACATTAACTTAATTCCTCTATAATTCTTACCAATCTTATGCATCACCTTTATTCATAAAAATATAAATCAACATACATTCTTCACTCATCTAGCATCTTTTTAGTCTTCAAAATAGTATTAAAAAGTTTAGTAAGCCAAGAAATAACTTCATCTCCT
>NW_021565858.1:0-527 GCF_001605985.2 Dendrobium catenatum
TTAGAAGGGCTTAAAGTATGCATAAGATAGATGGGAATGGAACTGAGCACATGTTTAATGAGAATCATTCTCCCCCCATAAGACAAAAAATTGTAAGCCCAAGACGACAATTTCTTATGAATATTCTTGAAGACATTATCAAAAAGATGAGACCTTTTCTTCCCTTTATAGAGAGGAACCCCAAGATAATTGATAGGGAGAGCGGTCACATTAACACCAAACCTCCTGAAAATGTTAGCATTACGAGATACAGAAATAGACTTAGCAGGAATAAAACAACACTTAGAAGGATTAAAGATTAAACCACAAGCTTGTTGGAAAATGTTGAGGAAGTTAAAAAGAAATTTGAGCATTTTCATCGAGCCATTGGAAAATATAATAAAATCATCCGCAAAGCTTAAATGGGTAATAGGCATACCCCCATTCGTTTTGTAATACAACCTAGGATGACAAGTAAACAAATTATTAATACAACGAGAAAGAAATTCTTCAGCAATGATAAAAAGAGCAGGAGATAAGGGGTCCCC
>NW_021565859.1:0-316 GCF_001605985.2 Dendrobium catenatum
ATTGCCCAAAGTCACAATCCCCTCACTAAGTCTATTACCACTAAAATTACACTCAATATATTCTTTTTTAGATCTACTCAAGCGAAAACCTTTAGACTCAAGGTTTACATCCATAATTCAAATTTACCTTCAACTACCTCTCTAGTCTTATCAAAAAGAAAAATATCATCAGCAAAAATCATATACTAAGGTACATCCTCTTGCAAATGTCTAGTGAGAACATCCATGACTAAAGCAAAAAAATATGGGCTTAAGGCTGATCCTGGATGGAATCCAACAAAATAGGGAAATACTTGGTCAAACCACCTTGTGTTTG
>NW_021565860.1:0-287 GCF_001605985.2 Dendrobium catenatum
ACTCCAACTCCTGGCATCGATATCAAGATTTATTCTATATATTTTGGGTTTCGATCCCCTTTTATCAAAGAAAAACAATCAAACATCTCTTAAAGATAATTCTAGTGCCTCAAGGTTTTATCGACTTCCATCATATAATCCATCAACCCTAATTCATATATTTTACATAGTATAAACAACTTCGCCAATTTCATGAAAATGCGTCATTGTAATCGATGACAAGGCAGATCATTTTAACTAGCCTAAGGCCCGTAATTTTTTTTCTTTTTTGATTGTTCTACTTAAAA
>NW_021565861.1:0-417 GCF_001605985.2 Dendrobium catenatum
AACTCCTAATATCAGAGAACGATTTAGGTGTAGGCCATTCAACAATGGATGCAACTTTCCGAGGATCTGCACTTACACCGTCTGCTGAGATCTTGAAGCCCAGGAAAGATACATTGCTGGAAGCAAATTCGCACTTGGGTATGTTCAAGTAAAGCTTGTTCTGTCTTAGTGCCTCAAAGATTTTCTGCAAGTGCAATAGGTGGGTTTCCAAACAGCGGCTAAAAACTAGTATATCGTCGAAATAGGCAACACAGCATTTGTTCAAAAATGGCTTTAGCACTTCATTCATGAGCCTCATAAAGGTCGACGGGGCGTTGCATAACCCAAATGGCATAACACGCCATTCATATAGACCTTCGCGAGTCTTGAAAGCAGTCTTCCATTCGTCGCCCGGTCGAATGCGAATTTGATGATACC
>NW_021565862.1:0-278 GCF_001605985.2 Dendrobium catenatum
TCGCGCAGAACCCAAAATAACCGGTAGAATCGTTACAAAAAATACTCAAAACGTGTAGGAAAATCATATCAATAACATATCAAAAGTTGTGCGGTGAAAGTTTCGTCAATACAAAACGGTGTGCGTTTTTCGGTAACGAAAACACAAATCTTAGCACAAAATGACCAAAAATCAACATCTTCAAAAACAGAAATAGGATTCGGAGTCCTTACAGCGAGATAAAAAAATTACTCAACAGCGACGACGGACGAAAAGCGCTCTGCGGCCTCCGAAAATGA
>NW_021565863.1:0-229 GCF_001605985.2 Dendrobium catenatum
CATACATCCTGTTCGTTCCATTTCTCTTCTGAGGGGTAACTGACTTGATCATCCCATGTTAACATGGTTCATCCCGTACGATCAGTATGAATTTTAAAGATCTCTCCAAGTGTGTGTTTGCAATGTTACTTAATTACAATCATTCCCTCTCAAACTCAATACAATGAAAAGTACAAGCTTCAATTTATAAATCATCTCATGCTGAATTTTGATTTGAAGTCTTCATTAG
>NW_021565864.1:0-202 GCF_001605985.2 Dendrobium catenatum
TTTGTTTTGAGTTGAAATATTTGGAAGAATCAGTTCCGAAGCAAATTCTAAAGCCAGATACTGGTCTGTTTGTTTGGCTGGTCGCGGCCCGGTGTGGGCGGGATCCGTCCCAATCGGGTCGGGTCGTGACACTTGTGTTCAACGTCGACGGGAGCATCAACATCATACGATCTCCGTGCTTCGACGTAGGATTTGAAGACGA
>NW_021565865.1:0-258 GCF_001605985.2 Dendrobium catenatum
AATGAAGCTATATATATATATATATATATGAGAGTGAAAATGTATTATGAAGATAGTTCTATATGATTTTGCAATGTTAAAACATACGCAAACAAACTATAGTACAATTTTAAAAAGATTAGCTAGTTTAAGCAAATATGTGATATAAAAATATTTTGATTTTGCTTCTTATGGAACAAAAAATGAATGATAACTATAGAAAATCAATGAATAAAAATATTATTTTCAATCACAAAAATTATAGCACCAAAAGTTTCA
>NW_021565866.1:0-2671 GCF_001605985.2 Dendrobium catenatum
TATCGTCCGACCGGACCCGGACCAGCCCGGACCGATTCCGACCCCCAAACAAACTGATTTCCTCTTTTAAGGTTATTTTTTATGGTTTTCTTGAAATTTGTGAGATTATCTTGTAAGTTAATGTTTTATACTTTATTCTAACTATCAAATGTTATATTAAGTGAATGGTTGTATCAGATTTTCATTACCAAATAACGATGGAGTGAAGGAGAAAAACTGAAATTGGGATATTATGTGTTAGAGCGAACCAACTCATTGAAAGAAGATGAGTTGAATTTATTATTAGGTATATTGATGTGAATGAGGTCCTTACAGTGGAATACCAGGCCGAAGATGAGAACTTTGTATGCTATTTAACTGTCTGGTGGATTATGATCTAGCTCAAAATAGAAGCACAAGGTTAATCCTGGTATGGTTTAGTAGATGTATAAACATAGTAGAAAGATACGGAAAGTTTGTCCATTTGTCGTAAAAGTTAGCAGCCCAAGCTATTCAACGTTTATTCAGCAAATATTCCAAGTGGTACGCAAGGACAAAACAAGATTGGCTAGTTCATAAAAACAACAGACGGGAAAATGACTTATATCAACCAATACATTGTAGCAACTGCACATCAGAGCGATGAATGTTCAACCAATATATTGACTGTATGAAATTGAGATATGCCAACAACACCATTACTTATTGAAATGGAGGAGAAAGATATCTAACTAGTTCAACTAGTTCCCAGGAAGAAAGAAGAGACCCAGGGATGAACAGTGAAAGATACTCTTGAGAGTGATGAAAATTAGTTTTGATGATTCCTGATAGTTTCCTGTAATTTAGAATTGTAGAATTTATGTTTTTGTAAATTTTTATTACTGCTTAAGAAATAATATTGTAATTTTGCCCACCTGTGTCTTTTATTAACTGTCTTTCATTAACGGCTCATCTAACTGCTTCTACGTAATTCATTATCTGCTTCATTAACTGCTTCATTAACGCTTTACTTTAACTTGCCTTTATTAAACTGTTTTATTAAACTATTTCTCACATTATTTATCTTGTTTTAATATTGCAGATGGCCTTCAGGCCGACGATCCTCCTCGTAAATCCATTTGCCTCCAAAGTTCCGCCGCGAAGAAGTATTTCAGGGAACGAGGTTTGGTAAGCTTATAAGTCTGAGCTTCTCTAGCTCAATTGCCATACACTACAGCCTGTCAAGTTAAGGAAGTGACTAAGTGAGAAGGAGTCCTGTTGGTTCCCTCCTATTACTAGTATATTTGCTTGCACCAGAACCCAAACAACTAAAAGTGGTAAAATCTACTAACCTAAACCAGCGTAAAAAGACTATACAAACCCCAGCGCTCACGGTAGTGGCACTAGCACACCACCTGCCCAGGAGCAGCAATGGCCTTCAACCAGAGAGTAATTACGAAAACAAAATAAGAGGAAAACGTCATTAAGCGGGAGTCAGAATCACACTCAACTCTCTATGTACGGTCCATTAAATCCTACTATGCCCACTGCATATTCAAACCATCTCCTCTGTATAACTCCCAATCAAGTTGACCCCTTACAACTTTTTCTCCTAACTCATCCGCTATGGGACTCGGAGATCTGAGCCACCGTCCCCTGTACTCGAGTATAACTCTGCAATCAACCTCTCACCAAACATCTCTCTCATCAAGTAAGATCTCCCAGCACACTATATAGATCTATCAGTGTGTCTGATCCATTAACCCCCCCAATCCACCCTAGTCATCCAACTAAATGCACCTGTACCTTTGTGCGATTCCAAATCATTATCTCAAAACTGGTCCCACTCATCTATTAACCATCACGCTCACTTTGTCACACTTCAAAAATACAACTATAAATATATACAACATCTAATCTCCTCTATAATGCCACAAGTGCGATTATATATATCCAAAAACTTGCACAGTGAAAAGCTACTAAATTAATCAGATATGAAATTATTTTGACAGTTAAAAAATATTATAGAAATCAAAATCATTGATAAATACAAATTACCACCACATTAAGCAAAAAAATCATAGAGCAAACTATAAGAGTGCCTGTCGACCCACAATCAAAGCGACACAAGAGATGATTAGGCCACTACCTAAATCACACTGAATTTAAAGTATTCTTCTCTCCCTTCTTCTCTTCTCCCACTTCCCAATTGTCTTCAACTGCGTCAAGTAACCAGTGATAGGAGTCATGGAAGAAGACATATAGTATACTATATAATACATATATATATAAGCAATAACAAGTATATAATATAATATATTAATATATATATAAATATTATAGTATAATACATAGTATATTAATTACATATATATAGTATATTATATATAATATATTACTATATATATATAGAAGCGTGAGATCGAAGTCTTTTAGCAGGAAGAGGAGTTCCTAAGTCTGGTAGGAGTTATAATAGATTGAGTGAGGGATCATTGAGGTAGGCCTGTATTCGGGTGATAATAGTTAGGAGACTATAGTGTGTTGACAATGGCTAGTAGACTCTAGTCTTGGTGAAGGTGGTCAGGAGATCACAGTTGGGCGACTGGGTCAAAAAAAAATATTGTCTGTCAATGGCAATTAAATGATCATAATCAAAGGATCATGGTCGAAGTACTGTAGTCAGGCAATAGTGCTGGAGAGCCATAATTGGGCG
>NW_021565867.1:0-480 GCF_001605985.2 Dendrobium catenatum
TCATTGTGAATAGGATATAAGTCACTTTAACTTGAAATTTGAACCACTTAAACTTCACTGGTTTTAGAAGTCATTAAGCCCCCTAATTAATTTTCCTAAGTTTAAGCTTTAATTAAGCCATTAAAACTTCCAGAAAATGTAATAAACCAATTTTAAATCCAAAAAATATGGATAAGACCTCTAACTGACCAGATTTGAACCCTTAACCAACGAAAATTAAAAGCCGCTTGATTTGATAGCTATTCTGTAATTAATTTAATTTTAATTGAAAACCCATATTTAATTAATATAATTAATTAATAACAATTAAAAATTCCTAAAATTTTCCGAACACTTGGAAATCTCTCCCTAGGTAATTCCTGACCTTTGGAGCTGATTTCAAGGAGTGGGGATCTCATTTGGAGCAAAATCTCAAAAAGGCCCTCTAATTAAATAATTCCAATAATTCAATAATTAGTCAAAATTTTGAAAATTCATAAC
>NW_021565868.1:0-415 GCF_001605985.2 Dendrobium catenatum
TGGACGATCCTGGAGCAGATTTTTGATATTACAGAGATCCCGTGATACATCTGTAGGTGTTGGGTTCAGCTAGTATTGCATCCACTGTGGTTTGGATCGGAAGTTTAGTGCAAGAAGGATTTGCAAGAGGTTTGCACGTAGTCAGATTTACAGAATTTAAGATTGATATCGCATAAGAAGATTGAGACAAGAATAACTTATCTTGCTGTGTTTGAATCTTAATTCCGAGAAAATGATGAGCAGGTCCGAGATTTTTCGTGTTGAATTTGGAGTGTAGTTTGGACAGCACATTGTGTATTACTTCTTGGTTGTTACCGGTAACCAAGATATCGTCGACGTACACAAGGAGGAAGATGTGGTTGGGACCTTGTTGGTACGTGAGTAGAGATGGATCAGCTTGGTTGTGCTTGAAGCC
>NW_021565869.1:0-247 GCF_001605985.2 Dendrobium catenatum
TTCTTCTTACTTATAATGTTATATCACTTTTTAAATTAATTTATCGTAAAAAATGAGAATTTAGCAAATTGAAAAAGAGTGAAGTAATTCCAAGTGATTGAAAGAATTAATTTATCGTAGAGACTCTTACCTTTGAACTCCAAGTGAATTACTTCACTCTTTTCCAAATTCACAAGTATAGACTCTTACCTTTGAACTCCAAGTGACTCTACTTGTGAATTTGGATTACTTCACTATTTTCCTTCTT
>NW_021565870.1:0-205 GCF_001605985.2 Dendrobium catenatum
AAACTCTTCCTTGGCCTCCGTCGGATTGGCTCGTTCCGCCTGCCTTGTTCGGTTCCGCCTCGTGTAGACTTGTACCAGTCCGGGCTGGACCGGTCCAGCCGGCCCCTCCTGGGCCGGCACTTGCGTATCATTACTCCCCTCTAAAAAACTCACCTTGTCCTCAAGGTTAAAAGAGGGGAATTGCTCTTTCATTCTTTCAAACGAC
>NW_021565871.1:0-1082 GCF_001605985.2 Dendrobium catenatum
AAACAGACCACTAGAAGCAAAGGAAGAACACACTATAATATATATATATAATTTTAATTTTATGTCAATTAGTGTTCCGTTAATAGAGTTTAACTGATCTTACCAAACAATCAATGGACACGAGGAAGGAAGAGGCTCTACAAGGTCATGGTTTGTCCAATCTGACAGAGGCAGTAACTACAAGACGTGACATGAATGAGAAGTAGCTATAGGAGATTAGAACGATGAAATGGGTGACGACCAACATGTTGAGAGCGATGACATTGACAACATTTAAAAGGTTTCATGATCACAATAAGCGTTCAAAGGCTGTAATGAAAATAAATAAAAAAATGCATATTTCTAAACACAATAATGAAATTGTAAGAATTACAGAAAAGAAAATTAAAATTTTCAAAAGTTGATAATTTATAGTGGGGCAAATTTTTAAAATACAGTTTTAAACTATGCTCCTTCTCAAAATTTTGCCTTTAAGGCAACTTCAGAAAACGCAGTTCTGCTTTGCGTTTTCTTCAGAAAACGCAAAACGCAAAGGACGAGTGCGTTTCTGCTCCTTTTTAAATTAACTTAATATCATGCTCCTATTCCTAATATAGTTTTAAACTATGCTCCTTCTCAAAATTTTGCCTTTATAGTGATGCAAAGGAAAATAAAAACCTAGTTGCAACTGTTACATAAAATATCTTTTCATTTCCCATCAAAAAAGAAAAATAAAATATGAAGTCAACTGAAAAATACATTTCTACATAGCATATGGACAAATAGAGGCAACAAAAAAGGGTAATATAAACATCTAAATCCTCAAACGTCCATTGGCTTGAGCATGTTCTAACTAAAGTTCTCATAGAAAACAAGCAATGGAGAGGTGCAACTCACAATACCATCATAGCAAAAATTAAAACAGACCACTAGAAGCAAAGGAAGAACACACTATATTAATATAACAACCTATTGGGTTCTATGATTCTCGAAAGCCAGAAGGAAGCAAACTATATATCTTCCAAAACAAGCAACAACATCAAGCCTTTATCCCACTACGTGGGATTGGCTACATGAATCATTTTTCTCTATTGTGTCCTATT
>NW_021565872.1:0-1009 GCF_001605985.2 Dendrobium catenatum
AGTATGTGTCGCAAGATAAACATTACCGTATCTACGGTACAGTACATCAGGTGGCTGGAACATGTCTACAATCGAGGCCAGGATACTGACAGGTATCAAATGTTAGCAGTACTAAGACTACGTAACGATGCACTAGCTCCGGGACTTTCTGACTAGCGCGGTTGCTCATATCATCATCGAATAGTTACATTTACCTACACCGGCCTCGTTAAGAATTAAGAATGCCAAAGAACTAACAAATGATTATAGCGAAGCAATACGTATCATATTACAGCAAGGAGATTAGAATATAAGGTGGCCAACTATTGTACTATTAGTGAATCCGCCAGAAACAAAATCAATACAAAATACGTGCCACAGATAATTCCTTTACTGTATTGCAGCAGCGATAACTCCATATCGCATGTAGCTAGATCTGCGTATGAATAGCCAATTGTACTCGCGGATCCCTCGGCATCTGTTCGTAAACATTTCGTCTCACATGCAATGAGTCTCATTGAGAGAAATATGCAAGGACGTTACATATCCTCAAAGTTCTGACAATATAAGTAACATTCTGAAGGTGCATATAACAATTGTATATCCTATGATTGGTGAACAAATAAGGAAGAAGTTTATCATCCTCAACTCCCGCTTGGATATTTTTTGGGGTCTCTCGCGTGCGAGGGTTGAGTTGGTTACAGTTATTTCCCGGTGCGTCTAGGGAGATGCTAAGGGATGCTGCGCGGGTCGATAAGTGAATTCATGTTTGAACCCGATTATTCTATACGGATCAATAGGAGTCGACAGGGTTCGAACAATTGAACAAATATACGGTTGCGGCGATCAGTATATTTATCTTAATACATTCATATTAGGCCTTTAATGTCTATAACGATGAGAATTCACTAATAAGGGCACGAAGCCTACAAAACCCGATCCTCTGTCGACAGCCTGACAGAGTTGACAAGTTTCAATCCATAAAAAGAAATAACCCCCAAACACCCCGATGATGGCCGTGTTGAACGAT
>NW_021565873.1:0-1605 GCF_001605985.2 Dendrobium catenatum
TATTTTTAGCAGGTTGATTGGGTGTATTCATGTCACTTAGTCATGCTAGAGGGGGACTGTTTTGGGCAATCGAACCCGAAGGGGTGACTTCTAAATTTCCCATAAGAAGAAAAAAAGGTAAGGCATTTGGAGGATCTACTATAACCTGTGGGGTTCCATCTCACTCTGTACTTTCCACCCACCTGCTCATGTGAAGAAGCCTAGTCTCCCAGCCTCCATATAGGCAACTACCCCCGCTCCCACTCCTTAACTAAATTTGGCCTACCCATGACCATTGCGGTACATTGGTGTATCGCACTCCTGCATGCCAAGCACGAACCACCCCACTAGACTCCCGATCATGTGCTCCCTCTGACTATTTCCCGCATAAGCCCATTTGAACATACTTGCCCACATAAAATAGCTTGCACACGATAACCTCTGTCTCCTTCGCTCCAGATGTCATCCCAAAGCCGTCCACCATGCCTTCTCCAACATGAGCTCCACATGACCTACTCCAACATCATCGAATCATACCGAAAATGAGACCCTTGCTCCAGCCCTCCTAGCCTTCTGCCAGTCCACATCTTGCCAGTTAGCCTGTGCTTGACTAGCCTGTGTTGCTTTTCTCCCTTCCATTCACAACAATCGACCACCCCTTCTCCTCGAGTCATTGTCTACTCCAATAGCAGAGTTGTTCCACCCTCATTCAATAATTTTCATGGTAGACTTTCAAATGCATTTCCATTTCAATGAATTAATTTAATAATTATATGATGATAAAAATGGATTGTATCTTGACATTGGTATATGAAATATTTTTTTTAAATGTTTTGATCCTATAACACTAATAATGAAATAATAATAATTCTAATACAAACTCCTAACCATGCTTGCAACTAACATATCTAAGAAAATAAATTTGTTGAAACTTCCCTCAGAGTCTATATCTCTCCCACATTTTGGGCTGAGCAAACCTCCTTTTGTTAGCTCATAATAACCTTATTCTCTCTCGCCTTCAACCCATGTGTTCATCACCTTGCTCGGCCAGAACATTCACTCGACCTCATAAGCTGCCTAAATTGATGCCTAGCTCCTCTTTTTGTAGCTTCAACTACACTGACAACATCTAACACAATAATTATCTCTCCTCTATCAAAATCAACTCTACAACATTTCATAGGAGACTGACCATAGCAGAGCTAATATCTTACAACCTAACATCTACTTCTTAAATAAAGCATCCCATAGAACATCCTGACAAAGATGCAACTCATGTTAATGTGTTGGTTGGGAGCTTTGGCTATAAACTAAGAAGTTTTGAGTTCAAAACTTGCGTATGTGATGTGTGTATAAATTTTCCTTAATTGGCCTCTTAGTTGTAAAAAAAAATCCTGATAAAGCCCTTTAATTCCTTTTTTTATTGTTATCATAGCCTATTCCATGCATCCATGTTTATTAGCAGCATTCTTTGAAGTTGGTGTGTAAGTTGACTAGTTCAAGCCTTGAATACTTGATTGTTCGGCCTCATCATAGGTTAGTTCTCTTTTTTATTACATTTGAGCATATCATAACTTAAAATTTGATGATTGGGATTGGCTTTTCACATGCTCTTTTGCATGCATG
>NW_021565874.1:0-762 GCF_001605985.2 Dendrobium catenatum
TCAAAGGCTTTATCTAGAGTTTTAAACAGGCTCAAGTGTTCTTATGGGAAAGGGAATTTCAAGTGCTTTAGGGTTTAGAAATTGAATTTGGAAATGAGTTTGGAAACTTGGAGTTGATTTTTGGATTGAAACATAACATTGACGTCATACAAATTAGGTCAACACCCACCATCATAGGAGAAGAATTAAGGGACAATTTCATGGAGACCTACCTCAAAGGCCTTAAAATGGCATAGTGGAATCCTCTACCATCTTATGGGTGTCAGTCATGAAAGTCACCTTATTCACTTTTATGAAGAAAACAGGCCCTCCAATTGGAACTCCTATCAAGTTTCTATGGTCATCAGAGCCCTTATTACTAATTACTAGATAAGTAATATATTAATCAACAATGGGAGTTCTATTATAATATATTTTAAGTTAATTTAAAACAAAAAATTAATCTTCTTGCTTTCAGATCATTGTGACTTTAGGCCCCTATTTAGCTTCTTTTCTAAGTGTATGGATGTTAAAGAAGTATTTATTCGACAGTTCGCTTTTGGGCATGGGTGATTTGCAATTTAGTGCTATCAATGAAGTCATAATTATGAATTTGCGAGCCACCTAAAATGTATGCTTTGGGAGGGGGAATCCTCTCTTGAACATATTTTTTTGGCCTCCTTTTAGAAATGAGATTCACTTCCTCAGTTATTTTTTTATAGTCGAGTTGACTCAAGCTAGATCAAATAAATTTTAATCAAATTAATTTGGTCCAAATTAAGT
>NW_021565875.1:0-301 GCF_001605985.2 Dendrobium catenatum
TTCTCCGGCCAGAAAAGCCGCAAAATCGACGCCCCGCCAAACCAGAATTTTGAAAATCTAGACAGTCTCTCTCTAACTTTCTCTCTCTAAGCCGCTTTCCAACAACTTTGATTCCAATAGCAACAAAGAGTTTTAAATTGATCCTCTGGCTTTACTTCATTCAGAAAAGGTAATCTATAATTCTTAATGAAAAATAAGACTAACCACAATGCCTGAGATCCTTCCATTAAAAGTATTTTCCTAACACTAAGCTTGGAGCGAGGATTTAAAATAACACCCATAATACACCATATGAATCTAT
>NW_021565876.1:0-325 GCF_001605985.2 Dendrobium catenatum
TGTTCTAGAACAATATTATATAGAGAGGAACATAAATGAATAAAAATGATAGATGTGAATTTTTTTTCATAGACTTCTTTTTTTTTTTGAAAACAATGCAATTTGCAATTATACTGAAAGAACCTAATATAAACTACTAAAAGATAGCAACACAATCACATTCCTCCTTTAACAATTAAAAAAAAGGAGGAATATTATTAATTAGTACTAATATTATCCCAAAAAAATTGCTAATAAAGACAAAGTTAGCACATAAATCAACTAACTTATTACATTCACTAGAAAAAAAAAATTAAAAAGAACCTGTTGAAATCTTCTAAGAAAG
>NW_021565877.1:0-210 GCF_001605985.2 Dendrobium catenatum
TATTAAATAACATAAAAAATGTTTGTGATGCAAAAAATTGAAGTGAATATGTTAAACTATTAAAAACTCAAATAATCAATATAATAAAAGATTTCACATCTTACTCTCTTGCCATATTATTGGTGTATTCAATTTATGCTTCATTTACCTATTTCTATCTCTTTATTTATGGAGTTGTCTACTATTCTCTACATCTAAGATGTGAAAGTA
>NW_021565878.1:0-342 GCF_001605985.2 Dendrobium catenatum
TTATTATTGCATATCTATTTTATTTGCCCTACTCACTAACCTTTCAGGTCCAAAATTTCTCTTGGAACATCAATCAGCATAAGATCAGATAGAGTATGATTGAGTCAGTATGTAATTTCTATTCGATTGCATATTTTACCTTTTTTTTGAGTCAATGTAATATGATGGATCCTGAAGCTAAGTAACCTTGTTCACACATACACTTATGTGGAGAAATTTAGTGAGTTAGAGTTTTTTTATCATATCATACAAGATGACTCAAAATTGCCCTAGATGATCAGTTAAAAACCAAAACCTATTTAGGGCATCCTGTTAAGATAAGATAATTAACTAATAATACTA
>NW_021565879.1:0-294 GCF_001605985.2 Dendrobium catenatum
CTATTTTTTAGAGAGAGAACGTCTGAGTTTTTCTAAAGAGAGAAAACGTCTATTTTTTAAAAATTTCTGTTGAGGACTTTTCGGCGGGTTATTTGATGGTGGCGAAAGATCGCTAGACAGCCTCGACGGGTGGTCTAGGTGACGTCCGACGACAAACATCCGGTAACGTTTCCTTCCCTAGCCGATCGCTACCAGCATTTTGTGACAATGCGACCGCGAGTGGATTCAATATTACAGCTTAGGAGGCAAGGTTGATTATGAAGAACAACAAAGGTATGGTGATCAATGAAGGTG
>NW_021565880.1:0-257 GCF_001605985.2 Dendrobium catenatum
CGGGCTTTGGGTATCCAAGCGCTGCACGAATGTAAAGCGTCGGACAGGGCAAATTATTGGGTCGTAGGCGTTTTTTTAATTTAATATTTACGCTTTATGTCTTCTCAGAGTTAACGACCCGACCCGATAACGCTTTTCATTTAAACTTTTAAGCATTTGCCGCCCAATTTTTTTCATTTTGAAAGCCGCGAAAGACGCAAATAAAGACTGCTGTAGAAGAAAAAAACGAGCCAGAAAATTGCAGAGAAGAAATGGAC
>NW_021565881.1:0-1714 GCF_001605985.2 Dendrobium catenatum
AACCCAATATTTCAGGATCCAAAGAATTGTACAATAGTTCAGTACTAGAAAAAGGCTACGGTGATGTTTTAAGTCAATTTTAGAATTAATCGATATCATATGAGATAAGAATACCAATTCTCCTATGTATGAGAATCGGGACGGCATACAGATGCAAATTAGAATTCGTCATGCCATCCAGTACACAACAAAAAAATGATGTGGCGCATCCTGATTCGTCTATGAACGCATATGATGTCCATACAGAATAACTTTTTCAATAGTTGGGATGGCATAATGCTACTACAATGGTTATGAACTTATGATTATAATATTTGTATTTAAATCTAAGTCTCCAAGTGTTTAAGTTTCCATAACTCTTGTAGTTATTCAGTCCTTGCCAAATTATATTGCTGGAATTTGTTGTCGGATTCTATTGGGCTCGTACTAAATTAATTTTCTTATTTTTTTGCTTGACAGGCTGGTTTGCCGGACAGACCAGTTCGTCAGTCAAACCAGAGGTTTGAACCGGTTTTGATTGGTTCATTGTGAAACCGATTTTGAGAATGAATCAGACTGGTTGGCAGATCAATTCACGGTTCAACCTGTTGAACTGACCTATCAGATCCGATTTTTAAAATATTGCCTACCACAATGTGTTGCTGGAATTTGTTGCTATTACTGCAGGATCATTATTGGATTCTTACTGCATTGTTTTCCTTGTTATTTTCATGTTAACTTGTTGTGCTCTTACTGTTGCTGCCTTGCTGGTGATCAGCTTGTTTTTTGGACACTTGTTTTATTGTTCGATTGTTCCTATTGAGAGGAAGTAAATGTTGCTTGTTGGATAGTTGCTTTAATGGTTATTAAGGTAGGAGTGTCAATTCGGGTCAACAGGTCAGGTTCGAGTCGAATCAAAAACTGACCCGACACTATTCGGGTCAACCCGAACCCGACCTGGTTTTAAAAACGGGTCAGGTTTTCGGACCCGAACCCGACCCGATTCGGGTCCAGGTCAACCCGACCCCGCACGAATGACCCGGGGTTGACCCAACATTGCTAGTTTTCGGGTCAAAAATCGGGTCAATCTTCGATTTTCTGGTCAAAATGGGTCACAACGTGTCAATCTCGGGTTTTCAGGTCAAAAACGAGTTTTCGTGTCAATTTCGGATCATTTTTGGGTCAATTTCGGGTTGATTGGTCAACCCGAACCTGAACCGTTTGAGGTCCGGGTTGACCCGAACCCGGATTTTTCTAGGTCGGGTTTCAGGTCGTATCAAAAATTGACAACCCTAACTTAAGGTCAACTTTGACTTTATTTGAAACCATTTTCTTACTGTTTTTTAAAATAATTTTTGTAAAAAAATATTTAGTTCAAAAAAATTTGTACTAAAAATTTATTTTAAAAAATAATAAGAAAATTTTCCCAAATATAATCTTCATGAATCTGAAAGATTATCATATGTATAACTATTGCCCAAGCTGTACATTATGATTCTTCTCAAGCTGGAATGGAATATGACTGTGCAATCCTTTGGAGGATAGTAGAAATTAAAGCTTTAACGTTAATGAAAGCATTGATATTTTCATTTAATGATTTTCAAAGTGTGTAATAATCATAAATTGGATTATTTATTTATTTCTCATTTTTTTAACAATTTATTATGTCTTTGGGTTCATTTGGGATAGCTTCTTACTGTTTTTTAATGTAATTTTTTTATATAAATTTTTTTTT
>NW_021565882.1:0-320 GCF_001605985.2 Dendrobium catenatum
GTTGCACACTGAGTTCAGTTATTTACCTTCATAGTAGCTAAAATTTTCATGTTAAAAATTTAAAAACACCAAAAAATTAGAACTCTTGCTTAGGTTTTTAATTATTGCTATAAATTTTTCACAATTTACCCCCCCCCTCTTGTTGATCTAGTAATTTCAATTGGTATCTGAGCCTGTTTTTCAAAAATAGTGTTTTAAAAAACCTTGAAAAAAGATCATGTCACATTTTGGTAATCGTAGCACTGCCGAGGGTTATTCAATAACCCGTCCACCACTTTTTGATAAAATCTCATTTGATTTCTAAAAAATTAGAATGTATA
>NW_021565883.1:0-230 GCF_001605985.2 Dendrobium catenatum
CAAAAATCTCCAAAAATTACAATTCACCAAATTAATATAGAACGTGCACAACAATATTATAAGACTATTCTTCTACTGCTCAAACCAATTCGGACATCATAATAAATTGCAGTCAAAATAAAACTCCGCAGAACCAAAACGGACCGGACGAAATCTGCCAGAAAATAATCAAAATATGCAGAATAATCACATATACAACATACCAAAAGTTATGCGGTGAAATCTTCGCC
>NW_021565884.1:0-1217 GCF_001605985.2 Dendrobium catenatum
CGTGTTTAGTGATTTCAACTTTTTATTTGAAAATAAAGGAGCGAATCACAGAGTGGTCAGAATTGAAGGACATATTAGCTAAAAAGTAGTGGAAGGTTTCTTTGTTATAGAGGTGGACCAGAGTAAGGATAAAGTGAAACTGAGTCAAAGCAAATAAAGGCATTACCTGAAACTTGAATTAAAATTTGGGAAGGAGTGATTTGGCAGAAGCAAATCTAGGAAAAGAATCCTCATTTTCTTTGGACAGAAAATTTTCAGATGAATTCCTATGTGGTTTTTTGACTAATAACTTTTGACGCTTGCTTGAACTGGCCATTTGAAAAAGATCTAGAGTAAGAAAGGAGTTGAAAGTGGTGTTTAGAGAGTGACAATTGAGTTGAAAAGATTGCCTATATATTGAAAATGATTCGTTCGTACCAGACGAAAATAATTCATCCCGTACTAAATTTTTGATTGTTTCGTATGAAAATATTTTGTACAGATGATCTAATATGACCAGAATGAAACTGATTTTTGTAATCAATGCGACTTATGAAGCGTCCTTTCATACAGACTTTTGATCAGTCTGATCGTACAGACGAATACGTGTTCGTCCCGGGACGATCAGAACTTATATAATTTTAATGGCAGTTGAAACCGTCCCCTACATTGAACCAACATGTGTTCATCCAGATGAACAAAAGGTTTGTATGGACGAAGTTCATATTAAAAACTACCTTATCCATTCAACTGATTCATTCATTCGTCCCGTCGTTTGAAAAATATTTCATCTCGAACGATCATGACGATCGTATAGATGAAGTACATTAAAAACTGCTCTCAAATGGTTCAAAATCTGACAGTTTGTCACACTACTCAAATCATCCCGTATGAAAATATTTCATCCTGAACGATGATGACTTAAAAATAATAATTTTGCACTCAAACAAAAACTACAATTCAAAAACAAAACAAAACAAAATAAATACTAAAAACAATGAATAAGCACATACTCTAAAAGGAAAAATCACATAAACAAAATCATAAACACATAAAAAAATATTTATGTGTTTTTGGGTAAGTTTAGGTATACCTCTCACAAAGTTCTTTTAGGTAATCCTCCGAAGGTTTTTTATGGTAGAATGACAAAGTCTCCTATGCCAAAGCCATGACTCATCAAATACATATTTCTAATAAAAAGTAGTAGGAGTTTGAATGCAATTTAAATCTAGCATATA
>NW_021565885.1:0-317 GCF_001605985.2 Dendrobium catenatum
TGTAAGAGAAAATTATTTTGAGGAAGGTTAAAGACTACTGTCATTGCCACCTCAATCTTGTTCTTAATGAAGTTGTGTTCGATTGATAAATTCTAGAAGTTGAAAATAATCAAGTCAAAGGACTAGTTCTTCAAAACTCACATTCATATCTAACTATATGGCATCTACATATAGAGATGGGTCAAAGAATATGTGAGATATACATAAGTCATTCTATTGTCCATCAGATCTGTGGGCTCTGAAAATTTGGTCCCGGCCTCCACTCGCTTTTCTTTTATCCTTCAGCGAGGGAGTTTTAACTGATAAGTTCCGAGGTA
>NW_021565886.1:0-220 GCF_001605985.2 Dendrobium catenatum
CTTGAATGTTTTTTTAATTATCTTAATGCATAAGCCCCTTTTGTGTGGGTTTTAAAAAAAAAAAGATTTGCATAAGTTTATTTAATATTTATTTTTTTTGGGATAGTAAGCTGAATTTGAGAAGAATATAATAGTCCTCCAATTATAATCTTAGTTTCTTTAGCCATTTATTTGTTGTCTTGCTATTTCCTTTATTGTTTCTCCCCTAGTATGATCAGTA
>NW_021565887.1:0-475 GCF_001605985.2 Dendrobium catenatum
TTAGGCAACAGAACTTGGAATGTGAGGGTGACGTGAACATGGGGGAGGATTTATTTCCAAAGCTAATTTCAGGTTTTGAACAATTTCTGTTAGGAGGAGATTTAGGGGTTTTGAAATATTTCCAAAAGAGAGACTTGACTTAAGGAAGTAAATCTAAATCCAAGCCAATGAAGGGGCCGGCGGCATTAATGGGCAAGAGGTAATTTGGGGGTGAGGTATAATGCTTGCATAAATGTAAATTTAGGATTAGGAAAGTAATTAACCAAACCCAATTGAATTTGAAATTCAAAAGAATTGATTTAAGAACTTTCCAAAATAGAATGACAAAATTAGGAAAGAATCCAAATTTCAAATTAATGGAATTTGAAAATTTGAAAACCGCCCAAAATTAAATTACCCAAATTAAGTTTGAATTACATCATGAATGAGATTCAATATTTTCCTAAAATAGCTTTCTAATTTAGGAAACTATTTG
>NW_021565888.1:0-349 GCF_001605985.2 Dendrobium catenatum
TGTCTGCCATTATACAACCCAGTTAAATTAATTACAGACTCTATTTATGGGGATCTTCAAGCTTTAACCTTCAAGGAAGTCTTTGGGCTTCATCTCCAAAATGGTACTTTCTCTTTTGATCTTCCTTGCTTTCTGATCCAAACCCCACAAGTTTCACACCCTAGATCTAATTAAATACAAGGTGTAAAAAGAAAAAGACTCAAATCTGCAAAATAGAGTCAGTCAGCAGTTTATATAACAGAAATATGATCATCTCAAAATTGGCCTAACACTTAGAGTGTTAAGTGCTAGGCCCCTTGCTTCTACCCTATTGGCCACATCTTTGGGGGAGTTTTAAGCGGTACCTGTC
>NW_021565889.1:0-272 GCF_001605985.2 Dendrobium catenatum
CATCAGAAGTTATATCAGAAAACTCATCCAATAAAGCCTTCATTTTCTTAGGAATATGAAAATCAGTATCAGGTTCTTTTCCCAAAATCAAATAAACAACCTCAAAATGTTTCAAATCATTATCATTTAAAAGCAATTCAAGAGAAGTAATTTTTTCAACTGTGTTTTTCTTAACGGGTGAACCTGGCACATTCTTTTGTGGATGAAGAGTAAACTCTTTATTATTTTTCATCAAAGTATATGTGTTTTTTCTCTCCATTGTGAACAGTTTT
>NW_021565890.1:0-326 GCF_001605985.2 Dendrobium catenatum
TTTTATATACCTCTTTGGTGTACCTATGTGTATACAATGTACGTGCAGGGGTATTTATTTCAGATCTTATTGATGCCTTCTGTCTGCTAGTAGGAGTGTTGCAGATCCGGTGGCGTGGCGTTTGTAGATTGTAGACGCCTTCTGTCTGCTTGTATATGTGTTGCAGATCCGGTGGCGATGAGTTGTGGATCGTAGACGCCTTCTGTCTACTTGTATATGTGTTGCAGATCCGGTGGCGATTTGGTCTTGATGTTGACCCCCTCCCCCTTTCTCATTCACCGGGGAAGGTATTCTTTTGGACTTCGAAGTCCACTGATTGTCGCTTC
>NW_021565891.1:0-232 GCF_001605985.2 Dendrobium catenatum
TTCGTACAGTACGATTGGCTCTCTGTAAAATTTTCGTACAGACGAAATTAATTTTCGTACAGTATAATTGGCTCTCTGTAAAATTTTCGTCCAGACGAAATTAATTATCGTACAGTATGATAGGTTCTCTGTAAAATTTTCATCTAGACGAAATTAATCATCGTCCAAACGATTAACCGACTTAGGAAAGTTTTAAGCAGTTTTTAGATTCGACCTTGTAATAACCGTTCGT
>NW_021565892.1:0-248 GCF_001605985.2 Dendrobium catenatum
CAACAAAGATTGTTGTTGTTGTTGCTGCTGCATAGATGATTGCAGAAGTGCATTATTGTGCATCTTCTTCATTAATTGCGGTTGAAGCGAATTTTGGTATATAAGTGGATTTTGTGATTGTTGCTGCTGCCTTCCTTGCATATGCCTCGGCGCATTGGCATAAATATCTGCTGTTGTTCCCTGTGCTAAAGAATTATTTACAGAACTGTGAGAGATCCCTGGCATGTTTTGCATATTAGATGTATGAC
>NW_021565893.1:0-383 GCF_001605985.2 Dendrobium catenatum
TCTCGTCGAGTCGCTCGATTCGACTATAAGCATGTCTATTTTGAATATCATTTAGTCGTCCAATTAATATTTTGAAGCTTCCAAATAAACTTTCTTTGGTACTTTTGGAGATATGATGTAGTTATTATTGAGTTGTATCACACTAGACTTGTTTGTAGCTTGAAGTTTGTGCTCGAGTGTACTCTATATAATGATGGAGGTGTCCAGATGGAGAACATAGGGAAGAATTCCTACGGTTATGTTGGAGCATATAGTTGTGGCGAGATTCTGGTCGACGAGTGTCGAACGATTGTAGGCTGCATTTGGCTAGCTGGGATATGCCATTTGTGTCGAGGAGAAGACGGGGAGGAGGTTATACGGTTTTATCGAGAAAACAAACGTAG
>NW_021565894.1:0-255 GCF_001605985.2 Dendrobium catenatum
CAACCTGTTATCCAATATAAAAAACAACACCATTAGTTCCATATCGTCCCAATCCTTAAATCTGGAGTTACTCATTATTTTTCTCCAAGGAAAACTCATCTTTTTGGAGCTTAGAAGTTTCAGATTCAATTTGTCCAAAAACCTAAATTTCAGCTTCACTACCACCTAAATAATCATTTCATTATCATCCTAAGAGAATATCAATCAACAACATCAAGCCTTTATCCCACTACGTGGGGTTGGCTACATGAATCA
>NW_021565895.1:0-408 GCF_001605985.2 Dendrobium catenatum
TCTCCTTTCAGTCGAGTCTAAAACTAGCGCCTCTCCTTATCCGACACAAAGAAAAAGGTGGCACCCGTATCCACCATGGCTCAACGCAGCTCGCCGTCACGCCCCCCTGGTTTAGGGTAGTGAGTACCCCATCCTTGGCTCTGTGGCCTCCTTCTCCTTGGAGGCCCGCAGCCGTGCAAAAAGAGAATAGGATCTCATCCGGGAAGAAAAGACCAAGACTTTCTAGTCAAGCCCGATGATTCTGTGGGATTACCCTTTTTCGATAGATTCAAATCACGCCAGAATCGCTCGTTAGTCAGAGGCCTCTCTCTATTCAATAGGTGGAGTCGTGTCAATGCATCCCACCGTGCTTTATTGTTCGCCGATGAAAGAGAGAGATGAAGCTTTCAGGGAGGAAGCGATCTCCGT
>NW_021565896.1:0-220 GCF_001605985.2 Dendrobium catenatum
CCCCCCCCCCCACACACACACATATATATTATTATCATAGTACTCTCATAATAATGGTGAATAACTATTACTCAATCACATACACACATTCATTTCCAATGCATTACAGTAAATAAAGTATACTTAGGCTTAATTCATAAAGTGTTAAAATGTATTAAAAGTAAGAAACCAAAAATTCTACTTAATAGAAATTCACACTCTAAGAAATTAGCCCAATTAT
>NW_021565897.1:0-751 GCF_001605985.2 Dendrobium catenatum
TGTTTGCCCCTTTCTTGGTGGTTTTGTTGGTCTTTTGGCCTCTTTGGTTTCGTTTCTGGTTATTTCTTCTCCTATCTGGTAGTTTTGGTTTTTTCTTCTCTGGAG
This sequence comes from Dendrobium catenatum, assembly GCF_001605985.2. Lineage (NCBI taxonomy): Eukaryota > Viridiplantae > Streptophyta > Magnoliopsida > Asparagales > Orchidaceae > Dendrobium > Dendrobium catenatum. Next base: position 106 of record NW_021565897.1, read on the forward strand.
TTTTTGTGCTGTGTGGGCGTTGGGGTGGACTGGTTGGGGTTTTTGCTGCTGGATGTACAGCTGGTGTTGGTGTTGGAGGTTCTTCTTTCTTTTGTTGTTTGTTGGTTTTTTTTTGGGTCTGCGGTATTCTCCCGTGCTGCATTTGGTGTTGGAGGATTTTAAGTTTTACTTCCTTTTTTGCCTTCTTTCTCTCGTCTCTGTGGGTTTCTCCTTATGGTATCAGGTATCATTTTTAATATATTGTTTTTGAGCCCATTATTTTGCGGTCCTTAATTAATCCTGGTATTTGTAAATGGGCTGTTTTTCTTATATTTGCTCTTTCTGTTTATTTAAACTCTGCTCTAGTATCCTTGCAGGCCTGTTTTGCAGGTTTTTGGAGCTTCGCGCTCGTTTTGGGAAGGATACGCGTGTTGATCGTAGGGCTTTGCTGATAGTGATCTCTCTCTCCCTTTATTTTTTGTTTCTTAGAATGTTACTAGATATATTGTAATTTTGATTAGTAGGGAACTCCGGCTCTTAGGTTTATTTTTTATTTTGTTTGTAGCTCTTTGGAGCAGTAGCGGGCTAGAGATCCCTTTAAGGATTTTGTAACTTTTTCCCTATATTAACGTGTAAGCCCGTAGGTGGGTTTTAATTTAAATATATA
>NW_021565898.1:0-416 GCF_001605985.2 Dendrobium catenatum
AAGTAATTAAGGATGATTGATACGATCACATCATCCGGAATGATCGCAGGATCGGTCGGGATGATCTATTAAAAAACCTTAGTTACTTTTGGACGATAGATAAATATCGGCCAGCACCAATTCAGGGCGATGTGTTGGACGATCGGGATCGGACAGCTTGAATTATGGGCGATGCTCTAGATGATTTTCCTCTGATTTGAAATAATATTCCGGGATGATCGTGATATCATCCTGGATGATCAAACCAATTTTTATTCGTCCAGTTTGCATTCACCGCGATGCTCTGGCCGATCTCATGGGATTTATACTGATCAGCCAGGATGATTTCCATATCGTCCTGTATGATATAGTCGGCAACTTACAATTAATGAGCTCCTTTGAAGATCTTATATTTAAGAGCTCTTGTTCAATGTTTT
>NW_021565899.1:0-283 GCF_001605985.2 Dendrobium catenatum
TTTTGTGGTTTTTTGTAATCTCAATTTTAATATATGGGCTTAGCCCCAATTTTCCTAAAAAAGAAGTTCAGTTTTGCTCCAAATAGGGGATCACAACACATGGGTATGGTTTGAGGCAAAGCACAGGCATGTGCAAAGGTGCACTGCTGCCGATCGTGATTGTGCAAGAGACCAAGCAAGTAAGGTCGCATGTTGTGCTAGCAGGCCGCAGGCAGTCACACTAGCGAGTTGAAGTTTCATATATCTGGAGAAATTCTAGATATTTTAGAGTTTTATATTTTTG
>NW_021565900.1:0-376 GCF_001605985.2 Dendrobium catenatum
TCTATATATTTATATATATAAATAAAATATTATATATTAGATGTTATATAAATTTGAGTTAATTAAATTTGTGATCTATTTAAGAATTAAATTATTATTTGAATTATGTGGCATCTCAATTAAATTTATATAGAATTACTTATTATGTAGAGGCCGAGAATTTATTTTTTATTTTAATGATGGACGGAAATAAAATAGATACACTTATAGTATAAAAGGCTCTTATTCTCAATTTAAGTGGTTAAGTTTAAATTTTTCTATTATTTTTCTCATCTTGAGTGAAAAGAAGGGGTCTTCACTCTCTTGGAGAACGCCGCTTCAAACGTGGAAGGTTGAAAACCTCGATTATGCATTTCAATAGATTCAGATATGCTTT
>NW_021565901.1:0-423 GCF_001605985.2 Dendrobium catenatum
GGCATATCGATTCAATCCTCCAAATCCGACAATCCATTGCAAGTGTTTCATCCCCACATGACAATCAAGCTCTGCGACAAAGTTTTGTGGCTCTGCTCTATGTTCAGCCTACCCCCCCCCAATAGTCAAATAGTGCAAACAACACCAAAAATGCCCTCGTAGTTCAAAATGGCCCAAAAAGCATAATTTTTTTTGCCATTTCATAGCACTATTTGCTTGTACTTGCACACACGAGTTCCCAACATGCAAACTCGATGCCAAATAGCACTTATTTGAGTACTTCTTAGTACATTTGAATGGGCTACGGTGGCCTATCAGCCAGGGCCTGGGCATGCTAGCAGCCAGGGTCTCCGCTGGCAGCTAGGGCCTCCACAGCTTGCTAGCCAGGGCCTCCGCAACCTGCCAGCCAGGGCCTCTGCAGCA
>NW_021565902.1:0-263 GCF_001605985.2 Dendrobium catenatum
CGGAAATGACTATTTTTAAAAAGATTAGCTTTGTACAGAAAATTAATTTTTTCTTTAGTTCTAGCAATAATCCTTTTATGATTCATAGCAATATTTCTATACTTAGCATAATTTCTATCCAACCAAATAAACCAAATGATAGTAACAGCCATCACAATTTTAATGTGACCTTTATTGTAATTGTGTAAGATAGCAGTAAGAAAATGATTAAAAGTAAGATGCCCAAAAAAGTAATTGGTATTGAAAAAATTATCATACCAATT
>NW_021565903.1:0-2669 GCF_001605985.2 Dendrobium catenatum
CAGCTTTATATGATACCTTGCTTACTTCTCCTATCTTGGAGGAAGAAATTAAAACTGTTGTGTTCAAAGGCTCCTCCAAATCATCACCTGGGCCTGATGGTTTCAATTACCATTTCTATAAAAGCAGCTGGCACATAATTGGGCCTCTTGTTTGTAAAGCGATCAGGTTTTTTTTTCAAAAAAGCTATCTACCTAGTGGTATCAAGGCCACGGCTCTTGCAATCATTCCCAAACATCGAAATGCCATTTCAATTTCGGATTTCAGGCCAATATCACTTTGTAACACTCTTTATAAAATGATAGCTAAGATTATTGTTGGTAGAATGAAACCGCTCATGCCTCTTACTGTTAATGATGCACAATTTGGTTTTGTAAAAGCTAGAATTTCTACTTATAGTATTCTTCTAGCTAATGATATTCTTTCATTGGTAAATAAGAGAGGGGTTGGCAATATGTTTTGTGCAAAAATTGATATCAAAAAAGCCTTTGATTCAGTATCCAGAGAATTTTTTCTAGCTAGACTGCATAAAAAAGGCTTCCCTAAGACTTTCATTAACTGGATTAAGGCTTGTATTACAAATGTTAATTTTTCTGTTGTTATTGAAGGTGCTTTGAATGGTTACTTTCCTTCCTCTGCTGGGCTAAGGCAGGGTTGTCCCCTTAGTCCGTATCTTTTCTGCTTAGTTATGGACGCTCTCTCCAACCTACTAGAAGTTAGAGGTTTCAAAGGTTTTCAAGAGGGTAATTTTCACTTATCTCATCTTTTGTATGCGGATGATGTGTTAATCATGGGAGAAGCTACTATAGATAATTGCAGGAAGTTGACTTCTATTCTTAATGAATTTGCTAATGTTTCTGGCCTACACATAAACTACGATAAATGCTCTGTAATGTTTTCTAAGAACCAAAGAAATAGGGAACTGCTTTGCCAAGCTCTTTCTATTTTTAATGTCAGCTCCAAACTTATTTATCTTGGCATTCTCATTTCTTTCACTAGATTAAAAATTGAAGATTTTTTGCCATTGATGGATAAATTGCATAAGAAATTTACGGGATGGAAGGAAAATCTTTTATCTTTAGCTGGTAGATTGCAGTATTTAAAGTTCACCATCCAGAATACTATAGCCTACTGGATTAGATGCTCCATACTACCCAAGGCAGTTATTAAGTTTTTCAGAAGAACTTGTTCCAAATTTCTGTTTTTTGGTGACATTTCTAGTCTTAAAAAACTGCATATGGTTTTGTGGGACACTGTCTGTATGCCAAAAATTAAAGGGGGATTGGGCATACCTTCAATTAATGCCATGCAATTTGCTTTCAATTGTTCTGTTATTTACCGCATGTACAATTCTACTTCCCCTCTTTCCTCTTGGTTATCTGCTCATTACTTTTCTCCATGGAGGCCTCCTATTTCTAAAGCAAGCAAATTCTGGATTTCCATATGTAATACTGCAGCCATTGTGAAGTATAATTTTAAATTTACTATTACACCTTCTGCTCGTATTGCCTTGCACTGGGATCACTGGTGTAATAATCACACACTTGCGGAATTTGTGGGAGATGAATGTCTGGATATGCTTCCTTATCCGTTTCTGAAGGATTATGTTGCTAGTGGAAGCTGGGTTTTTTTGAATGACATACCGCAGAATTTGAAAACTGCTATTTGCAGTTTTCAGACTCATGATTCTGCTGGCACTTGCTTATCTTGGAAGGATTCTGCTCATGTCAAGTTTAGTGATTATGTTGATGAATTTTACATCAATTGTCCTGATAGAGGCTGGCATAATTTTATTTGGCATAAAAACATATGTTAAAACATATTGTTTATGTGTGGCTTGCTCTGGTTGGGGGTTTAAAAACCCAGGATGCTTTAAGGAAAAGGAATATTCATGTGATGGAGGTTTGTTCTTTATGCCACACTTCACTGGAATCTATCAACCATCTATTTTTGGAGTGCTCTTACTCTTTCATTATTCTTAACTCTCTTATTCCTGGCACAATGAGCTTTCTTCTAAGACCTAATATTATGCAATTGTATTACTGGATGGAGAATGAATTTTCTGGAGCACGCCAAGATTTGAATTTTTATCTGTTGATGGTTGGCTGCATTATATACCATATTTGGAGAGAGAGAAACTTAAGGAGGTTTGGGAATGAAACACGAAGTTCTTCCACTTTGCAGAGTTGTATTAAGAAAATTATTTCTTGGAAAGTGTCGAATTGGAGAAATGCTGAAGTTTTATTGGGAAAATTGTAAGATTTGGGAATGGATTTTCTGGTTGATGCTGCTGTGCTGTTCGTATGGAGCTTTAACCAGGACAATGATGATGCTCCTTTTCTTCTTTCCACTTGGACGGCCTCTAGGCAACCAGTGGTTATTTGGTTTCTCTATCTATATACCTGAGTCCTGGTTAAATGAATTGTGGAGCAATATGGTGAAGTTTTGGTTCTTCTTATTTTACTACCTTTGCTATTCCAGTTTTTTCTTTCAGATCTGCTACATTTTCTCTCTGGCGGGAACTATTCATTTTTCTGCTTGCTCTCATGAAGCTGATGGGTCCTTCTTTCACTCAAGTCAGGAGATTTTTATGGTCCCAGCTTGGATCTCTTTAATGTTGGCCAGCAGCTCTTCTGTTCCTTTTGAGTTATTATCTTTGTATTGGGTGGTA
>NW_021565904.1:0-216 GCF_001605985.2 Dendrobium catenatum
AATGTTCCTATCACAAACTTCAACTGGCTTGAAAATCACCAGGAGGATTGGACAATGGTCCGAGGCAATACGAGCCAAGTGCTTAACCTGAGCTACGTGAATACAGTTTAAAGCAGTGGAATTGATTAAATAACGGTCCAGTTTTTCCAGAATACGAGCTCCACCCATTTTATTGTTGAACCAAGTAAATTTGGGCCCATACGCTTCCACTTCATG
>NW_021565905.1:0-600 GCF_001605985.2 Dendrobium catenatum
CCAAAGACGTGTAGTTCAGGCGCAATTCATCCGAAGCCCTAAATAGGGTTTTTTTAAGATTTCTCTCAATCGGTTTGATGGTTTTGCTTAAAATTTTAAATCTAGAATAAATTCTTGAACAGAAATAATGGGGAATTAAATTAAAAGATTAAAATGCATTTAACAAAAATCTATTTGATCCTAAGTGTCCTAAGCTAGGTTTAGAGTTTCACCTTGATTTAATGGACGGTTTGACCCGTTTAATGGATGGTTGAGCTTGTAGATTGTCCAAGTGAAGATCCCTCGTTGAATCCAAGCTCCGACGCGCCACGAATCGACCAGAACAAGGCTTGGATGGATTGGATGTGAGCTCGCCAGAGGATCGCCAGAGGAGACTTTGGTAGCCGGAGTTTCAGTGGGGAAATGGGAGAGAGACTCAAGAGAACTCAAAAAGATTGAGAGTTCATCTGGAGGAGCCTTGGATAGGTGAGAGAGTGCTAGGGTTGCAATGAGGCTCATTTTGAGCCTTTTGCCCTATTCAATCCCTTCCAGATTGAATGGAGGGCTGGGATCTGCTGGATGAACCTCCAGATGAGTGCCAAGTGTCCAGGGGGTAGGTGG
>NW_021565906.1:0-431 GCF_001605985.2 Dendrobium catenatum
CGGGACCTATTTTGAACTCAAAAGACATGCAAGAATTTGGATTCAAATGAACATGAACATGAACTGCGGATCTGTATACCTCCGAACTTCATTGAAAAACGTGCAGAGGACCTGAACAAAATTCAAATGACTAATAAAGACCAAATTCAAATGAAACAAAATCAAAGTTGGAGCCAAATGCAAGCCATTTTAAACATAAAACTGAACCTGCAAAGATTCCAGAACATTTCGAACAGTCATTTGAACATACATTCGGACTCAAATTCAAAGGACTTAAGTGTGAAGGGCACTAAAATTGAACAAGACTCAGACTACAAAGGACACAGAACAGAACTTGCATTTTGAGCTCATGAGCCTGATTTAAATTGATCCTGAAAGGGGCTCGAACTTGAGCCTGGTTTGAGCATCATCGTCCTCTCACATCCAACGCC
>NW_021565907.1:0-533 GCF_001605985.2 Dendrobium catenatum
TTAAATCAAAAATAGGAGAGAGTTGTGGTTGACTCCATTGGATCTTTAAAGGCCCCTCCCCCCCATCGCTTCTACGGGTCGATTTAATTTCTGAATTAAAATTTGTATCAAACTTAAGTTGGTTTTTGAAATGAAAAATCATCTATCTTCTCGCAGTTTTCCATCTTATAGGCTTTTCTTGGATTTTTTAAATTTATTCAATGATTTTTCTAAGTCAAATTGATATTTTCTTATCAAAAGATTGGGTCCAATTTGGGAATTATTCTTCCTTGGATAAGAGAATGAGTTTTCTTCTCTTATACTTGCGATATAATCCTGGATTAAAACAAAAAGAGCAATCATGTTAAGATTTTAAGGAAAGTGAAGCCTTTTATAAAAAAAAGAGAGAAGAAAATTCAAAGGATGCACAAAGTGCATTAAAAAAAATTCAAAAAAGAAGAAGCGCAAACTGCGCCAAAGAAATAAAGGATGTGCAAAGCACGTCACAAAAAAAGTAAAAGAGGCTTCCTTCTTTTTAAATCCTTAAATCTCAA
>NW_021565908.1:0-2711 GCF_001605985.2 Dendrobium catenatum
TTAGGGGGTGTTAAAATGAGTAGAAGGGTTGGGTTTGGTTCCGACTCTAAATTGATCTGACCTTATTCAAATCAGTTTGAATACGACTTGTTTAATTCAAACTGGACCCACTCATAACCTAAATGACCTGAACCTAACTTGTTAACCATTTTTGGTTCAAAAAAATTATGTAAATAACTTATTAACTATAAAGTTTAGGATATTTAATAAAATATAAGAAGATTATATCCCCAAGTAAAAAAATCCAACCAAAAAAAATATATATTAAACAAGACATTTTTTATTAAAAAATGGATTCACGGGTAATCCCAACTCGACCCGTTTAATAAACGGGCCGAAAAGCCCAAAATGAACTATATATTAAATAAGTTTACTCGAACTCGGATCTCTTCGGTTGGGCTCGGATCGGATCATTAATATCAATTTAAGTAATGTATGTGCTTGGAGAAGCTAGCATTTAATTTAAGATATAAATCCTATGAATTTTTAATGTTATTAATAAAATATTCAATTTTACATCGATATATATCAGCATAGGAAAATGCTAATTTTCAAGCATAATTATATAAAAAATTATTGCATAATTTATAGCATAATTTTCTCCACTAGAAATTAGTTTTCGTGGAAAAAACATGGAATTCCATCTAAAAAATCCATCAGAATTATCAATTTTTTCTATCATAAAATCTCTAGGGCTGCACTAATCTTAGAGCAAATCTAAGGGTTTTGAAACCCTTCTCGACTCAAAACACAATAATATATACATATATACTAAAAGTTTGTAATTAATGCAAAATAAACCTTTCAAATTAAATAAAGTTTAAAGTGGAACGCCTCTAAGCTCAACTTTAAGCCCTCCTACATATCGTCTCAGGTAATATCGGGGACAATTTGGGTTGCTAATCAAGCTCTGTTTCATTTGTCTGCTATATATGCCTCTAACAGTGCTTTAGAACGCAAAGAACTGTGGAAGGAAATTGCTCTCTTGGCCCCAGCGGCTGATTTTCCATGGGCCCTTATGGGAGATTTTAATTGATGTAGGTATGCCTATGAGAAATCTGGAGGTACTGCTTTAAATCAATCTTCATTGTTAGATTTTAACAATATGATTTTTAGTAATTGTCTTATGGAATTGCATTCTGTTGGTTTTAGTATACATGGTATAACCAACGTACTGCTAATCCTATTCACATTAAACTTGACCGTGTTCTGGTCAATGAGGGCTGGTTAAACATGTTTTCAACCTCGTATTGCTCTATTCAAAGCCCAGCTGGTTCGGATCACTGCCCCATTATTTTGCTTCCTGGTATGACTGTTCATGTCAATCATCGTTTTATTTTCAAAAACTTCTGGATTAATATAGACAAATACTGGTCTATACTGTTGGATGTATTTTCCACTCATTGCACTGGGAATCCTCTCTCTCATTTTTGTAAAAATATGAAGTCTATTAAAGGGGAGATTAAAAAACAGGCTTGGCAATCTTCCACTGTTATCACTAGACATATTGAGGCTTTGCTAAAGGATCAAGCTGTGTTGTTGGGAAAATTACAAGAGGACCCAAACAATGCAAATTTAAATCAGGAGTATAGGGAGATTAATGTTGAAATTGCGAAATTCAATTCTATGCAAGCTTCTTGGATTATTCAACGTGCTAAGGTTAACTGGATAAGGAATGGGGAAGAGGATTTAAAATTCTTATACGCCAAAATTAGATCCATGAAAGGATCTTCTAATTCTGTTGCCAATCTTATAGCTAACAATCCTTCCATCTCTAGATCAGATGTCGTTAGCTCCCTCATTCAATATTTTCAAGATCTGTACAACCCTCTTCCCCCACCCAATTTGTCTCTGGACTGTTTTCCGGTTGGGATTCCTCTTCCTGATTTTTACTCAAATTCCATCTCATCAACTGTGCTGGATGAGAAAATTAAAAAGGCTGTTTTTTCGGGTCCCTCGAATGCTTCTCCAGGCCCAGATGGCTTTAACTTCCTTTTTTATAAATCTGCTTGGCATATCATAGGACCCTCTGTCTGTAAAGCGATTAAGTCCTTTTTCCAAAAACTGCTATATGCCTAATGGGGTTAAAGCCACTGCTTTGGCTATAATTCCCAAGCATAAAAATGCCACAGCCATCACGGACTACAGACCTATTGCTTTGTGTAATGTCATTTACAAAATTACTGCCAAGGTGTTTGCAGAGCGTTTAAAACCTGTGATGAATTTGATTGTTATGGACAACCAAGCTGGTTTCGTCAAATCTAGAGTATCTATGGATAATATACTGTTGGCTAATGACATTCTTTATTTTGCTGGAAAGAAAAGGGGTGAAAAGACTTTTTGTGCTAAATTAGATATTAAAAAAGCCTTTGACTGTGTTAGCCGTGACTTTTTGCTTGCTCGTCTAGCACAAAAAGGTTTTCCTAATGTCTTCATCAATTGGATAAAAGCATGTATTGCCGATGTCAATTACTCAATTGTGCTTAATGGGGCTCTTGAGGGTTTTTTCTCCTCTTCTGCTGGACTTCGACAGGGATGTCCATTAAGTCCCTACCTATTTTCTTAGTGATGGATGCATTTTCCAATCTTTTGGAATCGAGAGGCTTTATTGGCATAGCATTTGATCAATACAAACTTACACATCTGCTATATGCAGACGGTGTGTTAATCTTTTGGGAAGCATCTGTTCAGAATTGCACTATTTTGGCCAA
>NW_021565909.1:0-342 GCF_001605985.2 Dendrobium catenatum
ATTTGTTTTGATTAAAATTGAATAAAAAGGGATTTTAAAGCCAAACTAAGGAGATTCAAATTTTCACTGATTAAGGGATCAATTAGGGTCAATTAGAGGTATTTTAGGGAATTTTAGGGACTAATTTTGATTTATTTGAATTTTATTAAGGCTATGAGGTAATTCTAAGAGGGAATATTATGACTCCTATTTAGTGGACCAAATGGGCTCCAAACCTAATGAAAATGGACCATGGAATCACCTGATCCCAAGGACTAAACAAGCCAAACTTGGGCTCAAATGGAATACTCTAAGGTGGCTAGGTTAGCCACCTAAGGTGATCTCTAAGTCACCTTTAGAAAA
>NW_021565910.1:0-234 GCF_001605985.2 Dendrobium catenatum
GGAGGTTGTTCTACAAAAACATCATCTTCAATTACCCTATTTAAAAAGGAACTTTTAACATCTATTTGATATAATTTGAATCCTTTAAAACAGACAAAGGCTAGCAAAACTCTAATTGCTTCAAGTCTAACTACAGGGGCAAAAGTCTCTTCAAAATCAATTCCTTCAATCTGATTTTGGATCAAATTTTCCTAAGCCAGATTTTCCATTATTATGAATAAACACCTTGCAACA
>NW_021565911.1:0-200 GCF_001605985.2 Dendrobium catenatum
CTACAGGAATTCATTTCTGGAGCTTCTGTACAGAAATTTGGAACAAACATACCACTGATCGTCCCGGAACGATCCAGATCGGCCCGGACGATCCTGGAGCAGATTTTGATATTACAATCTTCCCAACTTCAAAAAAAATGTCATCCTCGACATTATCCAATCTAAACAGCGTCAAAACAAGTACGGGTACGACCGTCTCA
>NW_021565912.1:0-2494 GCF_001605985.2 Dendrobium catenatum
AACCCTAGCGCTGAGCGTTGTAATGTAACTATTCGATGCTTAATACTGTAGCAGCGCTAAGGCGCTCGAAGATCCAATTTTGGGGTGCTCCAATCGTGCCATTTTTTTAGATTTTGCTGAAATTTGCTCGAGACTCTTGAGACTCATTCTAGAACATATACCATTTCCATGCATAAAAACACTCCCATAAACATACAAATGAGTACAAAACTCACAAATTTCAAACATTACCTTTTCCACTTGGATTAGAACAGTTCAAACCAAATGCTGAATCTGAAAATGCTACACGACTTGTGGTATTTAAGTCTAAGACAACAGTACCACCTGACTAATCAACACAAATAGAATCCAAGCAAAACTAACTATACATTCATATATATAGGCATAATTCCATCATCATCCTACTCGCCAATTTCATTTGAATGATTGTCAATGGGTTTATAATGACAGAAATGGCTATGAAAGCCAGAGTGATCCATTTAGCATTTTATTATTATTATGTAGGGATATTGAATCAACTTCTCATGTATTCCTACGTATTGAGCTTGATATGAAAACATTGAGTCAATTTGCTAACTTCTTTAACATTAGCCTAAATGACGATGATGATATCCATTCATGATTTTTTTTTAAAAGAATAGGGTTATCATGTCTAAGAATTTCTCCTTTAGTCATACTTATAATATCCTTCCTTGTCTTATATTCAGGGTCATTTGGAAGTGTAGAAGTTTGGCTAAATAAAATTAAAACAAAGTGGATGAGTATATTAATTGAATCAAAGCTTATTACCTTTACCTATTTCAAGAGCACATTAATTATGTTAATCACATTTGGTTTCCTTTGGTTAGTAAGATGAAGCACAATGTAATGGTGTTTACTTGATATAATTCCCATTGAGTTATTTTAAACTTACCAATGAGGATTAGTTCAAAGGATCTCATAAGGTGGGAGATTCTCAGAGATGTTAGAAGGAAGGCAATGTTTCCATTTATAAATTTTAGGAGATGCTTGTTCTTCAAAAGTGGAGCTTATGTGTAATTGTAAAACTGAATAGTTTCTCAAAAAATATAGTGAAATATCATCAAAAATTTATCTTGATCGGACACGAATCTCGAGGAAAAATGAAGTTAAAAGCTTCCAAAATGAAATTTGGGACCATCCAAACTCTGAATTCAGCAAACTTATAGTTGAACTAAACGTCTCAAAAATACGAACCCAACAACACCAAATTCGACTCAATCAGAGCTCAAATGAGTCCAAATCAAAGACTCAAAGCGCATTCAAAAGGTTCAAACCATAATTTGAATTACCAAACAGTTTCCAAACGTGACATGCTTATAGTCGAATCGAGCGGCTTGACGAGATAAATCTAACGAACTCAAGATCGACAAATTTTGATATCATTTAAACATACAAATGATCAATGAACGATCGACGATCAAGGGGATTGATATTGGTCGTCCATTCAAAGCACTCCCATTTTGACCTTGATCATACACATGTTTACAAGACATGTCACTCTAAAAAAACTATAAAGAGCCCCTATTCTTCTCATGAAGAGAGGAGGAACAAAAGGGAAGAATTTGGGAGCATCCTCGCCTCCTACCACCTCCGAAGTTCTTCCTAGCTACCAACGAACTTCTACCTGTTCGTCGACCACCGCTAGAGTTCATCCCGGCCACCGTTGGACTTCCTCCAGTTCATCGATCACCGTCAAACTTTTGCCAGTCCGCCGACCACCGCCGGACTTCCGCTAGTCAGTTGACCACCGCCGAAGTTCTTCCCAACCACCGACGGATTTTTGCCAGTCCTTCAACCACCAGCGGACTTCCGCCAGTCCACTGACCACCGCCGAAGTTCTTCCCGACCACCACTGGATTTTCACCAGTCTTCCAAACACAGTCGGACTTTTGCCAATCCTCCAACCACCACCGGAGTTCTTACAGACCACTGCTGGACTTCCGCTCGTCTGCCAACTAGATCTTTTCTGACCTCCGTTGCCCCACAGACTATGGCCAACCCCCCCGGTCGCCTGCCAACTATGACCTTTCTCAGCCCCGTCATCGACAACTACGGTCCTCCCGACCAACATTGCTAATTACTGTCATCCCGACCTTTATCGCCTGCCAACTACAATCTTTCGGACCTCCATAGTCCATCGACTAAGGTCCACCAGACCTCCATCGCCGGCCGACTACGGTCCTTTTGACCTCTGTCATCCATAGACAATTGTCATCCCGACCACCGTCACATGTCGACTACTATCATCCCGACCTTCATCGCCTGCCGACTATAATCTTTTGGACTTCCGTCGTCCTCCGACTACTGTCCTCCAGACCTCCGTTACCCGCCGACTACGATCCTTCCTACCTTCGGCGCCTGCTGACTTTGGTCATTCTGACCATCATCACTAGCCGACTATGGTCCTCCCAACTTCCATCATCTACCGACTACGGTTGTGGGTCTCCGAAAGGATTCTGCTCGTGTGGTTCGA
>NW_021565913.1:0-227 GCF_001605985.2 Dendrobium catenatum
ATCGACTAAGGGGATACGAATTCTCAACTCCAAACCCAAAATAAGAGTCATTTTATCTTGTATCTCTCCCAAAATTCTATTCCTCTTCTCTATAGAAGCTAATACTAAAGAAAACAGACTCCAATAAGCAAGGATCATCTAACTCCAGGAAGACACTAAAGGCCTTCTAACGCAAAACTACTACTAAAGTTTCAAAACCTCAAAACTTATCTCTAGCCATAACCACT
>NW_021565914.1:0-671 GCF_001605985.2 Dendrobium catenatum
ATGTTTGAAGCCTATATATGGAAATTCTGGCTGGATTTCAGAAAGGAAGCAGAATTTAACTCCAACATGTAAAATCTTAAGAAGTGGTGCTAAGGCTCTTAAACCTATTATTAGATGGAGGATTTCTACTGAGAAAAAAATTAAAGTATTGGAGGATGTTTGGATACTTGATAAAGCTTTATGTAAATGGCCAACGTTTCTTAATAATCAACTTATTAATGATCTTGTGTAGATCAATTTCTGAAAATGGTAGATGGAACACTGATAAACTGCTTGAGGTGTTCGGAGAGGATTTCCTTCAGATTATATGTGAATTGAATATTGATCATCATGTTGGATATGATCAAATGGAACTCATTTCTTATAATTATGGAAAAACACTTACATCTTTATCTTATGAGGCTTTTTTAATGAATGATAGTAACGGAAGCTATTGGTCTTGGATGAAGAAGATTAAGCTCAATTCAAGGATTGAAGTTTTTTGGTGGAGGATATTCCATAAAGATATTCCAACCTTTTATTTCCTTGAATACAGAGGACTTAAGGAAGGATGCTTATGTACAAGAGGTTGCTTGGAAATTAAAGATGTTAAGCATGTGGTGGTGAGTTGTGAAAAGCTCATTCAAACTAAAAAAATTCTCAATCTTTGGGGATTTCAGATTCTGAATTTT
>NW_021565915.1:0-346 GCF_001605985.2 Dendrobium catenatum
TTGTGTCGATTGTAAAGGCCTACGACCATTTTGCCCTACGGGACAGTGTGATCGTACTCTTTGCATTCGAATCACACGAGCAATAACCTTTCGGAGACCCACAGTACTGACCAGTCATCCTGTAGCACTGGCCAAAATGTCATCGTCCACAACTCTGGCACACAGGTGCCCCACTAACAGATCCAGAGCTGGTCGTACTGGGAGTAGCAGTACCAGCGAATCCTGACTGTCCACTCCTCCTGGAGTCTCTAGAACCAGAAACAAATCTCCTCTTGCCAGGGGAACTACTGCTCGAATCCCCCCCAAACTTCTTCCTACTCGCAGTCCACCGCTGCTGAGTAGCTAT
>NW_021565916.1:0-2591 GCF_001605985.2 Dendrobium catenatum
TCAGAGATATCATCATCTTTCTCCGTGTCACTTCCCAGATGGAGTACAACTTTATTTGATCTAGGTAATGTGTTAGTCCCTTTAGAAAAATTTTGTGACTTTCTTCTCATCTCCTTTTCTTCAACACTTTTGGATTGTTTTGTACTCATCGTGGTAGATGCTTTACTTGCAGAAGATTTCATCGGCTTTACTTTATTTGGAATAAAGTATTTTGCATCATCATAAATTTTCACTTCGTGGATTGCGAAGGGTTGTATATCTCTAGAAATTCGGAACTCTTCCACATCCTTTAAATATTTCATGCATTGGTGCATAGTTGATGGAACAAGACCATTCTCATGGAGCCATGGTCTACCCAGGAGTGCCTTGAAGTGTTTGCATCGATAATATGAAATTTGGCTTCTGTGTATAATTCTCCAAATTTCAGTGGAAGAACAAACGATCCTACAGTTTTTTGTCATTTCTCGTTGAAGCCATGCACCATAAGTTTATCTGAACCTAGATGTTGAATATCTAGGGATAAGGACCTTAGTGTGCGCAAGCTCATGAGGTTTATTGAAGAACCAGGATCAATCAAGATTCGCCTAATTATGATGCCATCACTTTCTGCTGTGATATATAAAGAGCGATTATGTTATGTAGTCCCCAACATAAGATCTTCTTCAGAAAATGTAATAACAGGTTCATTTCTGGCATGAAGAACTTCGCTCAAACATCTTTCTGCGAAATATGCTTCATATCTCTCTGAATTTTTGAGAGCCTGTATCAAGGTTTCTCGAAGATCTTTTGACATTAGAAGAGCTTCATAGATGCTGAGCTGTGCTGAGATTTTCCTCATATGGGAAATAATATTATACTCTATCCCTTTATTTGTATAAAATTTCTTCTTATGATCTTTAGGGATGATTTCTTCGTTGATAATTATATATTTTCCCTTGTCTTTGCTTGATAACCCCTTTTTTAACGGCGGCGGTGGCAGTACTTTCCCGCTTCTTAACTGTACTTGAGCCACTTCGTTCTATTCAACATCATCTGATGTAGTTTTTGTTGAATGTTCAGAGTCTTCATTTAGCTTCACACGCTCCATTCGTGAAGCTATTTGCTGACACCGGACAGAGGAAAATGTCGCGGTCTTGAGAATAACGGAACGCCAACCAGAGAAGCGATACAATTGAGAATTCAATTGGATGCTTCACTGTATCATTCCACCACTAGATAAGTCGCATTCTTGAAGTCAAGAATCACCTAAGAACACCACCACCTGAGAGGAAGCAGAGAACGGACCCAAGGCAAGCACAGGGCACCGTCGCTAGAGTCTCCAGGATACAGAATAACAATGCTCAATTCACCACCTAACGGTTGTCAGGATACAGAAGCATCACCGAAAAGGAAATATAATTCCAAAACAATCAACCTCCCTTTATTAATCCATGACTACAAGTATTTATACAATCGACAGGTATACTAATGGAAATACAGAGGAAAGAAAAGAAACTAAAACGAATATAACATAAACTGAAGTTGTATAGCTGGAATAGACAACTGTGAAGCATGCCTATAGCCCGGCGTCATTCTCCCGGGGTAGAAAGAACTTCAGGTTCAAAGTAAGGCGATAGATCAGCTACGTTGAAGGTGGCAGACACGTTATAATCGCCAGGCAGAGCAAGCTGATATGCATTATTGTTGATTTTCTTGATAATTCTGAATGGACCGTCAGCTTTCGGCTTAAGTTTACCGAAGGCACCAACGGGAAACCACTCTTTTCGAAGTCGGATCCAGACTTGATCGCCCTCCTTGAATTGAACGTCTCGCCAAGATTTGTTTGCAGCCGTTTGACACTTCTGGTTATGCTTATGAATGAGCTCTTGTACTTCTTTATGCAATCGTTGTATCTCTTTGGTCCTCTGAGCTCCATCGGTGCTAAATTGTTCCGTGCATACCTGAGGAATTAAATCAGTAGGAGTTAAGGGGTTATGACCATAAGCTACCTGGAAGAGAGTATGTCCAGTTGCCTGATTTACTGATCTGTTGAAAGCAAATTCAATTTGCGGCAGAATTAGATCCCATTGTCTTAGATTTTTGCCCACAAAACACCGGAGTAGATTGCCCAGACTCCTGTTGACAGTTTCCGTTTGTCTATCCGTTTGAGGATGGGCGGTAGAACTGAATTGAAGCTTGGTACCTAATTTGCCCCACAAAGTCTTCCAAAAGTGACTTAGAAATTTGACGTCGCGATCCGAGGTGATGGTCTTCGGTATACCATGTAGGCGCACAACTTCTTTGAAATATAAATCGGCGACATGATTGCATCTAATGTTTTGTTATATGGTACAAAATGAACCATCTTGGAAAATCGGTCCACCACAGCCATAATTGAATCCTTGTTCCTTTGTGTACGCGGTAGGCCGAGCACAAAGTCGATACTGACTTCAACCCAAGGTCCTTCAGGAACTGGTAAGGGCGTATACAGCCCCAACTTCTGACCATGAGTCTTAGCTACTATACAAACTCGACAGCGTTTTACAAACCTGTCTACATCCCGAGTAAGGAGTGGCCAAAAGAAATGCTCTTTGACTAAAGCAAGAGTTTTA
>NW_021565917.1:0-216 GCF_001605985.2 Dendrobium catenatum
GTGTAGGACAATCAGCTTTAACGTACCCCAGCTTCCTTCATTCAAAATAGATTGTATTAATATAACTCGTAAAATTTTTCTACCCTTACCTTTATTTCACTTTTGATGGTACTTATACTTCTTCTTTAGAAAGGTTTTGAATTGCCTTGTGATTAAGGAAACATCATCGCTTTCAGACTTGAAAGAGTCAGTGTCCGTGTCATTGGCCTTTAGTGC
>NW_021565918.1:0-317 GCF_001605985.2 Dendrobium catenatum
CCCTTATTCGTTTGGAAGGATGTTGCCTCCTCATCGGCAGGGTCCATCTGTATTTGATTGTATCCGGAGTAGGCATCCATAAAGCTTAACATCTGATGTCCGGCTGTGGCGTCAACTAATTGATCAATTCGAGGGAGCGGGAAACTGTCTTTGGGGTAAGCTTTGTTGAGATCAGTATAGTCCACACACATTCTCCAATCTCCACTTGCCTTTCGAACCATCATGATGTTGGCTAATCAAGTGGGATGGTGTACTTCCCTTATGAATCTTGCGTTTAAAAACTTATCAACCTCTTGATCAATTGCCCGTTGACGATC
>NW_021565919.1:0-228 GCF_001605985.2 Dendrobium catenatum
GAGAATATCATCCACGTAGACCAGAAGAAATATCTGAGTGTGATCTTTGTGGTATATCAGTAGCGAAGGATTGGCGGTACTGTGGGCGAAGCCGAGCATAACTAACAACGACGTGAATGTGTTGTACCATTGACGTGGTGCCTACTTTAGTCCGTAGATGGCTTTGTTTAATTTGCAAACATGATGCAGATGAGAATGATCTTCAAATCCTTTTGGTTGTATCATGTA
>NW_021565920.1:0-311 GCF_001605985.2 Dendrobium catenatum
CAGACGTCCATTCAAATAGCTCCCAAAATTTTTTTTTGATCTTCCTTCTATTTACTAGTCACGCCACTCTTAGAAAAATATAAATAGGTCACTCATTTTTCATAGAAGGTGACTAAAGGGAGAAAGAAGGGACCCAAGCAGGAAGAGAAGGAAAAGTTCTCTTGCCACCAGACTCCTCAACCACCGACGGACTTCAACCTGGCCACCGGCTATTGCTGGACTTTCACCCGACTTATGGTAGGCTCCAGATTTCTGCTCGGCCACCAATTGACTACGGATTTCTTCCCGGCCACAAACTAACGCCAGACTTT
>NW_021565921.1:0-665 GCF_001605985.2 Dendrobium catenatum
TGTTATTTCAACCAAAGTACTTGTGCCACACAACTTCTTAATGCAATGTATTCAGCTTCAGCAGTAGATAGGGCTAGTGAATTTTATATTCTACTGGACCAAGAGATTAAAGAATTTCCAATAAACTGATATGTTCCAGAAGTGCTTTTCTTATCCACCCTACATCCTACAAAGTAAGAATCTAAATAACCAATTATTTTAAATGAATATTTAAACTTAGGATTCAAAATTCCTAAGTTTTGAGTTCTTAACAGATATCTTAGAATCCTTTTTACTGCTATCAAATGTGATTCTTTTGGATATAATTGAAATCTAGCACACAAGCAAACACTAAACATGATATCGAGGCAACTAGCTGTCAAGTAAAGCAAAGATTCAATTATCCCTCTAAATTTTTTTTGATCAACAGATTTTTCCTTAGGGTCCTTATCCAACTGAACTAAGGAACTCATTGGTGTACTAACAAGTTTATCATTATCAATTTCATACTTTTGAGGATGTCCTTAACATACTTTGACTGACTAAGAAATATACCATCCTCAAATTGCTTAATACTAAAGCCTAAAAAGTAACTTAAATCTCCCATTAAACTCATGTTAAATTCACTACTCATTATTTTAGAAAAATTTTCATAAAGATTTTTATTTGAAGATCTAAAAATGATA
>NW_021565922.1:0-200 GCF_001605985.2 Dendrobium catenatum
ATATTTACAATGCAATGCTAGTTCTTTTTTGAGTGAACTAGAGATTCTTTTTCCTAGTTATTTGAATAGTGGGTCTAATAGTAGTAACTACTACTATTATTATTCCATGTATGATACTCAATCTAATTCATCACATTAATAGTTGCATTGATAGTTATCTTCGTTTTGAAATAAGTCTTAATAGTGACATTTACAGTGGT
>NW_021565923.1:0-338 GCF_001605985.2 Dendrobium catenatum
TAGGAACTTGCTCAAAAAAATTTTCTAAGTCCTATTCATCCAAGACGAAATAAATTATCGTCCAGGACGATTGGCTCTTTTGAAAATTTTCATCCAAACGAAATTAAATTATCGTCCGTGGCGACCGGTTCTCTGGAAATATTTTATCCAGATGAAATTAAATATCGTCTAGGACGATCGGGTCTCTGGAAAATTTTCGTCCAGACGAAATTAAATTATCGTCCGTGGCGATAGGTCCTCTGAAAAATTTTTGTCTAGACAAAATAAATTATCGTCAAGGACGATCGGTCCTCTGTAAAAATTTCGTCCAGATGAATAAATTTTCGTCCAAACGATAA
>NW_021565924.1:0-1431 GCF_001605985.2 Dendrobium catenatum
GTTATGGAAGCTATGAGGCACATTTGAGTTACTCTATCATGCAAATGACTCTTTTTATATTTAAGTTTCTTTACAGTGAAGTTCTAAAAATGGTTAACAATGGTAGCTTGTGATTTAGAAATGAAAGAACATTTTTTTCTCATTAGTGAGTGTGCAAGTTTTTACAACACGTCAAACCAATCAAAGAGGACTTCAAGGATATTTCGATATAGGCTATGCTTCCTAATTTTTCATTGTGTTGTTGGTTGAAAATCAGGATATCAAATATTGGCAATGAATTTGGTACTCTTACTTTTGACCCTCTCATGGCTAATAGATCCAAGTTGACATTTTGTAGGATGAGTGTGCAAGTTTCTAGAACCTCAGTTCTTCCGGACATCATTGTACTACTAATAATAGGACAAGATATTGAACAAAAAATGAAGATTCTCTCCTTATGTTGGTTGTGATACTTTTGCTCATGATGATTCTAACTACTCCAATTCCCTAAAACTTTATAACTCACACTCAGCCTTCAATTAATTTTTGTCACAATATAAATGAAAATATAAATAGAGGTAGTATGTGTAGAAGGAGTAACCATT
The DNA here is from genome assembly GCF_001605985.2 of Dendrobium catenatum. Classification (NCBI taxonomy): domain Eukaryota; kingdom Viridiplantae; phylum Streptophyta; class Magnoliopsida; order Asparagales; family Orchidaceae; genus Dendrobium; species Dendrobium catenatum. Next base: position 585 of record NW_021565924.1, read on the forward strand.
CCAAACATGTCCTCTCTTCCCATATTAGTGTATTAGTGTTTTCTTTGCATTTGCTCTAAATCTAAATTTAAAGGGAATGCTTCTAGAGTATCTTGCTCTAGCTAACTTTATCAAAATTATTGAGAAAAAAATTGTTGGTATCCCTCATTGTCTTTGCAAATTTGTTGATTTCAACTCATGTATTTTTGGAAGGGTTATAGCCAACAATGTCATTCTTTCCAATGAAACTACTTCTTGGTTTCACCTCTTCTACCAACCTAAATACATCTATTATAAAATTGAAGTTAAGAAAGCTTTTAATGATATTAACCATTAATTCTTCTATGATAGATTAAGAGCTTTGGGGTTCCTTGAAGCTAGCTATTCAGAGACCAATCAGAATGCGCAACACCGAGCTGTGATACCGAGTAAGAGATGACGTGACACATTCTGGTTGGTCCCCAGATGACGATCAACATCCGCACAGAATAATTAATTGACTTTTAAAGAGTCTGTGTGGAACTACTGTAATTTTACAAAAATGGTTGTAAAATAGTTTTGGAGAAATCAATTTTTTTGAAAGTGAATGGAAAAAATAGTTTTCTAGCACAAAAACTAATTAAAAACAATGATAGTCATAAGTCTTTACAGCCTCATTAACTTTTTGTAATGGTTTTTTTTTCTTTAGTTTACTTCTTCTTTAAAAAATATACAAATAGTTATAAGTGCAATTTGTAGAATAATGAAAAATAAAAAATAATTATCATACTTTTATTTTCTTTCTCTCTACAGATTGTATCTTTTTTTAGATTAGTGTAATATATAAATAATATATAAAATACTATTTTAAAGTATATTCAAATAATTT
>NW_021565925.1:0-543 GCF_001605985.2 Dendrobium catenatum
ATAATTCCTCGAAGTTTGGCAAGTTCTCGAGGCAAATTTGATAGCTTTTCCGGGCAATTTCGATAGCCTCCCTATATCCCCTCCCCAAGAGGGGAGGTAGGGGAGGACATTTGCCCTTTTAGCTCTGCTCGTACGGATAAAATCGACTGTCAAGGGTTCGGGGGAGCGAATCGACCCCGATATTAGTATTCGAGTCCTCTAATTCAATGCTTGTGGTATTTTAGTATTTTTCCAATATTTTGGCAGCCTTTTGACGCCCCCTTCTCGTGAGGGGACGTTGGGGAGGACACTCGTCCTTTGAGGTCCACTGGATCGGATAAAAAATCGACGATCAATGATGGTTGTGTTGAAATTGAATATTTATTAGAGAGGAATTAATTATAAAAATATAATTTGAACTCAAATTGAACATGATCATCTACCATCAAGTGGATCGAGTTGATAAGTTTTAAGTGACAAAAATGGAAATACTCAAACAACCCAAATGATGACTGCGTTGAAAGTTAATCACAACCGAAAGTAACTCTATCTCTTAATACCTCC
>NW_021565926.1:0-311 GCF_001605985.2 Dendrobium catenatum
GGTCATGTCAGCATCCATCCTTAATAACATTCAACAATTGCGATGTGAGTTTTACCTACACTGTCCTAAATGTCTCCAAATATATAAATGTATATAAACGAGCAATGAACTCGATGGAGACAACTTCATCCATCTACTTCTAATCTGAGTTGTTTTATAAGTGATACGTCATCACAAAATAATCTTGGTTGGGCACGAATCTCAAGGCAAAATCAATTCGGAAACTTCAAAAATTAATTTCGGGAGCATATGAACTCCGATTTCAGCAATCTTACAGTCAAACCAAGCGTCTCGGAAATACGAACCCAACG
>NW_021565927.1:0-405 GCF_001605985.2 Dendrobium catenatum
AGATCATATAAAATTTATACTGATCATACGAGACGATTTCAGTTCGTACGGGACGATCAGACAGTTATCTCCATTAAGATCACATGGAACGAATAGGAACTGGCTGAAAAATTTTCTAAGTCCTATTCATCCGGGACAAAATTAATTATCGTACAGGACGATTTGCTCTCTATAAGATTTTCGTCTAGACGAAAATAAATTATTGTACAGGACGATTTGCTCTCTGTAAGATTTTTGTCCAAACGAAAATAAATTATCGTACAGGACGATTTGCTCTTTTTAAGCTTTTCGTCCAGACGAAATTGAATATCATCCATGATGATTTGGTCTCTGTAAGATTTTCGTCCAGACGATACAACCGACTTAGGATGATTTTTCTGCAGTTTTTGGAACCGACCTTGTAAT
>NW_021565928.1:0-291 GCF_001605985.2 Dendrobium catenatum
CGTTATACAATCACTTCATTATCAATACTATTAAAAATATTTTTTCAATATAAATAATCATACATCCAGGAGTCTCTCATAAGATTGTGCAAGTAATTCTTTACAATTTTCATAGCAAAGAATGCTCATTGGACCGTTGTTGTAGCAATTGACAATATCAAAGCAAGCTTTCTAAGTAGGAACAGCAAAGGGTAAATATCATTTTTCATTGTCTCAACCATTTTTTGTGCAAGTTTTCCAATTCCTCTTAAATTGTTGAATGCATCACTATATTTCATATCAATGATAAAT
>NW_021565929.1:0-276 GCF_001605985.2 Dendrobium catenatum
AGATTAGGAAATGTTTTTTGTGTTTTGTTTTTCATTCCTCCTCTCTTTTTGATAATGTCAAAGGGGGAGAATATTATGTTGAATTTGTATCTTTTTTTTTTCAAATTTTTTTTTTAAAACAATAAAAATATTTTTATCTCCCCTATTTTTTATAAGGGGTTATTCTAGTGAGGGGAAGATTAGGAGAAATTATTTTTTTTGAAAATTCAAATTAAATTGTTTGTCATCATCAAAAAGGAGGAGATTATTGCGGATCTATGGTTTATGATTTTGATG
>NW_021565930.1:0-212 GCF_001605985.2 Dendrobium catenatum
GCAATATCTCGAACAATCTCGTCGGACGAAAACGGCTGGGCGTCGCCCAAAAATCAACTTTTCCCAAAAAGCCCTCGACTTTCTCTCTCCTCGGCTGATATTTTCGTTAATTTTGATTTTTCTCTCTCCTCAAAACGACTGATTTCAGGTTTATAATACACAGATCGGCCCGGCCAATCGCAATATCGTCCTGGGACGATCTGAACAAAATC
>NW_021565931.1:0-269 GCF_001605985.2 Dendrobium catenatum
TCTATTATTCTTCTCTAATTAATATTTTATTCCGACTGAAACAACATTCAAAATGTGGCCATGAAATTTGTACAATTCAACCGAATAGCATATAAATATTTGTAGGCGCATATCATAGGTAGATTCAATGATTTTTGATACGTAACTCTCATTGGTATGCTATTTGGGAGCTTCGACTATTAACTAAGAGGTCTTGAGTTTGAATCTTACGTATGTTATGTGTGTACGAGTTTACCTTAAGTTTGACCTAAATGTCTCAAAAATATCTT
>NW_021565932.1:0-285 GCF_001605985.2 Dendrobium catenatum
GATCTGTCAAGGAGATTTGATTTTCTGCTGACACTTGAAGAGTGTGAACAGACGAAGGGTTTCTTACCCACACTAAGAGAGTGTGAACAGCCGAAGGGTTCTCTGCCCACACTATCAGAGTGTGACAGGATGAAGAGTTCACTGCCCACACTAGGGGAGTGTGAACGGCTGAAGGGTTCTCTGCCCACACTAGGAGAGTGTAAAAAGACGAACGGTTCTCTGCCAACACTAGGAAGTGTAAAAGGACAATAGTTCTCTGCCGCACCGGGTAGTGATGGAAGAGAG
>NW_021565933.1:0-239 GCF_001605985.2 Dendrobium catenatum
TTTTAATCATTTAATTAAGGGGTCAAAATTTTACTTTTAGATTAAGCTCAAATTCTAGAATCTTAGTATTTTTATAAAATATTAGACCTTAAGATGAGTTTTTAGACACTAAGTTAGTTGGATTTGAATTTTTTTACAATTAGTTATGAAGGTTTGAAGTTTTGACTTGATTTTGACTTAAGGTTTGACAAAAAGTTGACTTTTTCAAATTTAAATGATTTATGGAAGTCTAATATTTT
>NW_021565934.1:0-505 GCF_001605985.2 Dendrobium catenatum
TCCGTCTCTCAAAAAAAAAAAAAAAACCTAAACTAAGTACATGCATTTTGCAGCTTGGTATTGCTAGGTACATGCTCAGTATTGCTCGGTACCACTCGGTACAATAATGCTTGGTACCGCTAGGTACATGCTCGGTATTGCTAAGTACATGCTCGGTACCGCTAGGTACATGCTCAGTATCGCTCGGTATATGCTTGGTACCGCTCGGTATCTTTCCATACAAACAACTTACAAACTTTAAAAATAAGCAGAACTTCAAAATTACAGGTCGAACCACGCCAGGGGTAGCGCCCCCTTGGACCCCCAGTTACCCGGCTTTTTTTGTATTCACCATCTTTAGTAATAGTTGTTAGTGGTAGTCTGCTTATTCATGAGTGTATGCTTTGTATAAGTTTTCTTATTGTAGAATAAGTGAAGCATTATGTTTAGGGGTTTGATATATTGCACTAATATATTCTTCTCATAAATGATGGTCAGAAGTAAGGATAAAGCTATATCAGGTCAT
>NW_021565935.1:0-291 GCF_001605985.2 Dendrobium catenatum
AATTATATACACTATGTATAAGTTTATACATGCTATATATAGGCATTATACAAACTATGTACATGGTATGTTTAAGTATTATACACACTATTTATAAGTTTATACATGCTATATACAAGCATTATACATGAATTATATAAGTTTATCCACGCTATGAACAAAAAATATTCCTAAACTATGTATAAGTATTGTACACACTATATATAAGTTTATGCACGTAATGTATAAGTTTATACACACTATATACAAGTTTTTACATGTTATGTACAAGCATTATATATACTACGTATA
>NW_021565936.1:0-296 GCF_001605985.2 Dendrobium catenatum
ATTGTTTGCACTGCAATGTTAATAATGGAAACTCAAACTGGACTATGTAAGCACTGTGACATGATATAAGTAGCATCGCAGCAATGATCAACATTTGTAACAAAACTAAAATAACACCTTTTTATTAAATTTAAAAATAGTAAAAAATACAAATTTTTTACTTAACATGTTTCAAATACAATGATTTTGTAGAAATTAAGTGCTTTGATTAACATTAGAATTTTTTTATTTTAATGTACTCAAGACATTGATGTGTGTGTGCATGACTGTTTAGAAAAGATAATCTTACAAAAAAT
>NW_021565937.1:0-317 GCF_001605985.2 Dendrobium catenatum
TAATTGAAGTTTAAAATAAGATATAGTATGATTATTTAAATATTTTCCCAGTTGTTAATATTTTGGAAATAACTCATAGCATATTTTTTTATGCAAGCGATATAGTAGATAGATTTTTATATAAACATGTAGCATTACAAAGCTAGTATGAATTCTTAAATTTCAAGCCTAATGCATATCAAATTAGGAAATGTTGGCTATGAAATGAGATAATACTTGTGTCGCAAGTGGGGCTAAGCGAATTCCAAAAGAGATAAAAGAAACCTCCATGTAATTCAATGGCGATAATATCGGGTTTAAATGAGCTCCATTGAGCA
>NW_021565938.1:0-327 GCF_001605985.2 Dendrobium catenatum
AGCTCATTAATTGCAAGTAGCCGACTTTATCGTCCAGTCCAGTATGGACATCGGCCTGGCCGATCAGTACAAAACATAGAGGATCGGCCAGAGCATCGCCCTGGATACACTCCTGGATGATTAAAATTTGGCTTGATCGTCCCGGCCGATCTCACGAACGTCCTGGTCGATTAGTTCAAATTAGAGGTAAATCGTCCTGAGCATCACCCTATTTTTGTGCTGGCTGATATTTATCATCCTGAAGTAACTTAAGGTTTTTGACTAGATCGTCTTGGCCGATCCTGTGATCATCCAGGACGATATGATCGTATCAATCATCCTTAATTA
>NW_021565939.1:0-226 GCF_001605985.2 Dendrobium catenatum
ATCGAGGTGAGGTATGAGGTGGACTGTGATGGTTTTGGATGGTAGCAGCATGGGCAATTGGTGATATAATAGGTTTTGTATGTTTGGGGGATTGAGCCTGAGGATGGTTAGGAGGAGCAACATCTTCCAAATTTTCATTGTCATATAAAGACTGAAATTTATTAGAAGTGTTAATGGGCGGAGGGTCTTGAGCTTTGGAGTGAATTTCAGTGATGTCCTGTATATC
>NW_021565940.1:0-290 GCF_001605985.2 Dendrobium catenatum
AGGAAAATTTGATCCGAAATCAGATGAAGGAATTTTTATTAGATATTCAAGTGTTGGAAAATCTTATAGGGTATTCAACAAAAGAACCTTGGTCATTGAAGAAACCACACATGTTGTATTTAATGAATCTGAATATTTAGAATAGCCAAATGTTGTTGAAGATGAGATTGAGGATAACTCCCAAAAAATTGATAGAATAAATTTTAAAGAAAATGTGGAAGAGAATTTGGAAATAGAAAACCCTTTTCCTAGAGATTTGATATTTTCTAAAAACCACCCAAGGAAATTGA
>NW_021565941.1:0-208 GCF_001605985.2 Dendrobium catenatum
TTCCTTCGATGGTGCAAGATATTTTGAATATGTTTCCTCTTAGCCATCTATCCCTTTGTCAATTGTTGTTGTTAGAACTTGTCGAATTACCAAAGACTTTTCACTTTCATCTCTTTCTAAATCAAAATTTTCTAATTCAGCTTCATTTTCAGATTCTGTTTCATTATCCTCCTCTTCTTCTATTTCATTTTCACCTTTTATGAAATTA
>NW_021565942.1:0-265 GCF_001605985.2 Dendrobium catenatum
TGCCAAACTTTAAGACCTTGTGTTCCATCTTCAAAAGAATCTCTCTTTTGTTGCTATCCATTGACAAATCCTTCTTCCTATTAATGGGATAAAAAGGAAGAAGAACCTTTCAAAACGTTCTTCTCCTTGTGTTCAGCCATTTTCCTTCTAGGTAATTCTTTCACCGGACCCAATGCTTGAAGTTCATTGAATAAAACATGCTTTGAACCGGGTGAAACATTCTTCTTAAAAAAAAAATTATCTTTCTTAAGAATAGTTTTATTGA
>NW_021565943.1:0-300 GCF_001605985.2 Dendrobium catenatum
ATAGATTAAAGAATAATTTTAAAAAATATTTAAAATTTAATTACCAAATGACGCCTGTGCTCAGTATGTGGAACAGAGCCGCCTGTATGAAGTGAACTTCCCAACCCACCAACATCAAAAGCTCTATTCTGTTGATTCTGATCCCTCTTCCTACTGTACTCTTCGCTGCCCCAAGCTGCATTCAACTCAGCCCATATTACCTCTCCAATCCATAATGGTCGCTTCCCAGACTTTCTAATATCGATGAACATGTCGCGCATCCAAGTAGACCCATGCTTCTCAAAATTCTTTCTAATCCTG
>NW_021565944.1:0-306 GCF_001605985.2 Dendrobium catenatum
TAGTTCAAAATCATTAAGGATCGTCCAGACAATCACTTCCTCCTGAAGCAGTCAAAGAACCCAACTCCTTTCACTTTCTCCTGAAGCAAGCAGAGAACCTCAGTCAATAGCTGAAGTAGACCTCTCTTGAACCTCCAAGGAACCATGGAGATGACTGAATAAGATAACTCAGATTTTTGCTTGGAGCAACCTTTGTGAAACCCCTCATAAACTCCCCCTCAAAAGATCCTCTCTCTCTTTCCCTTGCTCTCCCTCTTCCCTTGGCTCTCTCAGGTCAAGACAGTAGCAAAAGGTCACCTCTTGAGT
>NW_021565945.1:0-713 GCF_001605985.2 Dendrobium catenatum
TAAAAGGGTCGTGGTCCCCAATTTAAGTGGTTAAGTTTTTATTTACCTCATTTCTCATCTTGATGATTTGATGTCTTTTCGAGATGATCGAAATATTTTTTCCGTCTGAATTGCATCCTAACAACATTATCTAATACTCCATATTGATTGCTTGAAAATCTATGTAGATGCCTCTAGTTATGTTCTGCATATGGTCTTCTGTGAGGCTGTTTGTCTTTGAGTGAAAAGAAGGGTTCTCTCGCTCTCTTGGAGAATGCCGCTTCAAACGTGGACGACCAAAAACCTCGATTCTACATTTCAATTAATGGATTCATGTACGCTTCCGATAATTCTTATCGATGATTTGATATGTCTTTGGAGACAATCGAATTATTTTTCCGTCTCCGTTGCATCCTAACAACATTATCTAATACTCCATATTGATTGCTTGAAAATCTATGCAGATGCCTCTAGTTATGTTCAGCATATGGTCTTCTGTGAGGCTGTTTGTCTCTGATGATACTAAGTAGCTTAATTATGAGCTGAAGAATGATAGATGTGAAGAACTTAGTTGGCTGTGGCTTTGTCTCTTCTGTTGGCCATCAGCTTACTTTTTCTTATAAAAAGAAATTTACTAAAGGTACTGATAAAACTAAGCGAGAAGAAGTGGTCTGATAGTACTGAAGAATTAATCAATTAGGCAAAAAAATGGCTGTGAAAAATGAAAGCCAGAG
>NW_021565946.1:0-353 GCF_001605985.2 Dendrobium catenatum
CTACACTATTTTAAAACATCATTTTATTATGTTTTAACTTCGGAAATTCATATATTCGTCGTTTTAAGTCGGATTTCGATGTGCGACCCCTCGTTCTTTTCAGCAAGACGAGCTTTATGTTTTGAAACCGTTTTCAGCCCCTGGTTTTGGCTGTTTTGGCAGATTTCTGACTTGGTGTAATATTTGATTATTTAATTATTATTTAATTAGCATAATAATTATTTTCATAATACAAACTATTTTCGAATCATTGCGAGGTCTCGATTGAGTGGTCAGCGAGTCGCCCATATACCTATTTACTATAATCCAACCTATTTTTTTAATTATCTTAATTTCCAAAATTTATGTATATA
>NW_021565947.1:0-264 GCF_001605985.2 Dendrobium catenatum
ATACATGCTTAAATTACTCTTAAGAGTGATTAGCCACATATGATTTTTGTAAAGGACTCTTGTTTTTGGATTTTTTGTCAATTCATTGCCACTTATAGTTAAATTACCTATTTGACCTTTTATTTGTACATCAAATAATTTTCTTAATTTACATCAATATTTCATTTGGAGGAGCTTTTGAGTGTTTAGCAGCATAATCATGGTCATAATGATGGGTGATTCATCTTAAAATTAGATGGAATTGATTAACCAGTTATTGAGATC
>NW_021565948.1:0-378 GCF_001605985.2 Dendrobium catenatum
TTTATGTCTTCAGCACGGCGGTGGCCTCCGACCTATCGAAGTGTTTCTCTGGTGGCGGATTCCGTCCGTTTTCTCATCCGAATGTGGTGGTGAAGGAGGAGTATTTGAAGGGGGAGATGGCGTCTATGGACGTTTCTTCTCCTCCGCCGCCGCCGCCGATTGTTCTGGTTCACGGGATTTTTGGATTTGGGAAAGGGGTGATTAATTATGAGAACATTTGAACCTAACTTCAAGGTTTTGATATGAGATGGTCAAGTTATATCTTTCTGATGTTTGCGTTGCAGAGGCTCGGCGGTCTCTCCTATTTCGCCGGTGCGGAGAAGAAGGATGACCGGGTTCTGGTTCCCGATTTGGGATCTTTGACTAGCATTCATGACA
>NW_021565949.1:0-1034 GCF_001605985.2 Dendrobium catenatum
GGGGGCACGTGCCCCCCTCTCTAAATTGAGAATCACACTACTTCATATTTGCCTGCCCAAAAGAAAAAATAAATCTAATTTTCTATGCGTGCTCCAGCGATTCTCTTCCCATTCGACGGACGACTCAGTTGCTCCTCCGCATTTGCCCGCACTGCTCGCGATTCGACTCCCTAGCCGGCTTGTTCGACGAACGATGCCTTCGTCACGAAGGGACAACCCGACAGCCGACACTACCCTATTCAGTTGCTCCTCCGCTCGAAGTCGAAGCCGCTACTATTTGAACTGATCCATATTCGCTCATTTGAGAATCGCACTACTTCCTATTTGCCTGCCCAAAAGAAAAAAAAATCTAATTTTCTATGCGTGCTCCAGCGATTCGCCTCCCATTCGACGGACGACTCAGTTGCTCCTCCGCATTTGCCCGCACTGCTCGCGATTCGCCTCCCTAGCTGGCTCATTCGACGAACAATGCCTTTGCCACAAAGGGACGACCCGACAGCCGACGCTGCCCTATTCAGTTGCTCCTCCGCTCAAAGTCGAAGCCGCTACTATTTGAACTAATCCATATTCGCTCATTCGTTCGGCCTACTCTTCATCCTTAAGATAATCTTAATTTTTTCCCCTTGAGGTATAAGTTTATATTTTCTTCTACTACATAGTCTGCATTCTTGATCGATTTTATGAGTTATTGGATTCACTAGTTGATACTCTTTCTTCCTACAATCCTATTGCATTTTTGTCAATTGTTGATCTTATAAGATTTCATGTTGATCTTATGTGTTAAACATAGGACTTATAATTTATAAGGAAATTGATCAGTTGATCTTGTGAAATAATAACTAGGTTTTCATCATAGAGAAATATTTAAAAAAGTTTCACAGAGTTCAAATGAGACAAATAAAGAAGACGAGAAGCAAAATCGAAAAAGAATTCGCACAGATCATCGAGAAATTTAGAAGCTGATTTAGAGAACCTTCCATCTAATCCTGATTTATGAATTCCTATCAATGAATTTTTTCCTATTGTGGGTCTCC
>NW_021565950.1:0-221 GCF_001605985.2 Dendrobium catenatum
GACAAAAGCTACTATTTACTACAGTTGGTGATAACAAGTTTAAAAATCTACCTGTCGGTTCAATCTCCACTAACCACATGTTCTAATTTGCTCAACAACTGGAAATGGTAATTGAACAGTCACAACTGGAAATGGTAATTGAACAGTCACGTAAGGCTAATAATTTCTGGACACAGAGTACTTCAATCATCTCCAAGAAATATAATTCTTTCCTCGTGAGA
>NW_021565951.1:0-394 GCF_001605985.2 Dendrobium catenatum
AACCGGGGAAGAAACAGAGTTTACAATGGGTATAGCATTAGGCTCCACCGGCGGAGGCGCAGGAAGCTTACCCGAACGCAAATTAGGCAAAAGTTTACCACATTCCGACTTCAAATGCCCCACAGCTTTACAATGCAAACAAAAATTAGGCATGCCCTCAAAGATCACCTTTTGAATGTAACCAAATTTTTCCTGCCCCAACCAAATGGACTCAGGGTGGAATTTGGAAATGTCAATTTCAACAAGAATACGAGCTACAGAGGGGCGAGAACCAACCGCAGTAGCATTGTCGGTTTGAATGGGGCGACCAAAGATAGATCCTAAACCTAAAAGTATACGAGGGGAGAAAAGATGAGTACGCAAACCAGGGAAGGATATCCACACAGGGACGATC
>NW_021565952.1:0-802 GCF_001605985.2 Dendrobium catenatum
CGTGCGAAACCTAAAACGACGTTTTCGGGTTTTACACAAATCGTTTCAGGAATTGTAAAAAACAACTCTTCATCACCAACAACTCTAAAGCATTCTTGTGCAGAAACGAACTGTGCCAACTCATGTGGTAAATCATGCATTTCGTAATATGTTATATGTTGAAATTGATTCTTGTCAAAGAAAGATTTCTAGGCTAAAACATCAAAATGCCTTCCTCCAATTTCCTCCACAGCCTCTCCTCGAATACAAGGTGGCAGAATAAAACCTGATGCAATCACATTAGTACTAAATCATCTTTACCAAACCAATGATCTTATGGAAATATACAAGAAAATGCAAAACAATTTTGTAGATGCTTTGGGATGAACATATAGCTCAATCTTAAGACGGGAAATGTCATTTTGACCCAATTCTGATTTAAAATTTTACTATTTAAAACTTTTGCCCAATGACTTTCATCAAAGCTAGAATTCAAAACACAATCGATGACTTTTGCTGCCAATGGAGATCCTAAAAGCTTTATAGCCATTTCTCCAGCAATTGATCATAGTTTTTTATGATCACCAGGATTTTCTACAACTACAAATTCATGGCTGTTGAGGAGCTGCAAACACTCATCCTCCTCCAAGCCCTCTAATCTCAATGTTTCATTCTTCTTTTTAATCACCTTTGCAATAATCAATGTGATACGCCTTAGGGTTCCCAAGTTAGGATTTGCCCTAATGCTCTTCCAACGATAAAATTTCTCCTCCAAATCCAAGACCAAAAATCAACACAAGAGGGATGAGAGGAAGAACAAGAA
>NW_021565953.1:0-316 GCF_001605985.2 Dendrobium catenatum
AATAAGGAGGCATTTTGAAGCAAAGAACAATATTTTTTATTTTCAAAATTTTTTAACAAAATGACAAAGTCAAACACAAAATCAAAATCCAAATAAAATAATCAAAACAAAACAAAACATACAACCACAATAATAAACAAAACTTACAAACATAATAATTTCTCCCCCTTTTTACAACAATAAAAAGTGAAGAAGAAATAGATAAGAAATATAATTAATTATATGAAATTCATTTGAAAATTTAATCAAAATGGTGATTGACATAATTTATGCAATCTTAAACTAATAACATTAGATAAATCATAGAAATTCATAG
>NW_021565954.1:0-1021 GCF_001605985.2 Dendrobium catenatum
CGTAGGTAATGAGAGAGCCAATCAAATTATCAATAGAATATTCATTCAAAATTTTCAATTCACAAATAGCAACTACTTTGGTATCAAACTTATCAAGTAGACAACGTATAATTTTATTGACCTTTTCAATGTTTGAAAAATATTTACCTAAGGCATGTATTGATGTGATAATTTGAAAAAACCTAATATACATGTCTAAGATCGTATCATAAAGTTTCATGCAGAATAGTTCATAATCATCCATTAAAATATTTAATTTAGATTACTTGATTTCACTAGTGCCTTCGTATATATTATGTAGTTTATCCCAAATTTCCTTTCCAGTAGAACATGTGGAAACCAACATAAAATCAATAAAATTTAAAGCATAGAAAAAATAGTTTAATGATTTAGTATCCAATTGAGCCTTGATTTGTTCTTCCCTACACCATTTATTAAAAAGAATATCAGTTCTCATTCCATCTATAACACATGACAGTACAAAATAACCAGTTAAAATCATTAGCCATATTCGAAAATCAAATGATTGTAAGAAGGTAGACATGCAAATTTTTCAAAAATCAAAAGTAGTATTTTCAAATAAAGGTGGTCGGGTGATTGAATAGCCTTCCGCAATATTATGATTACAGAAATTAGCCATGGATCAAAATTCAAAAGTTTTCAAAAATTAGATTTTATGAATCATGCTCTGATACCACTTGAAAGTGCTTTGATAGCACTAGAAAGTTTGATAGAGATGTTAAGCCCTTATGAAGTAGCCCAAGGCTAACCAAGAGGAGGTCAATTGGTATTTTAAAAATTTCACAATCAAAACTCAAACTCAAAATCAAAACAAACAAAAATTTAACGTAAAGAAAATCAAAGTGCAGAAATTTGCACTAAACATAGTGTCTCTCCTTTAGCCCCCGCAGCTAGGCGAAGAAGACCTTATAAAATCACTTCCACCTTCCACGATGCAGCGGAGTAGTCGGGCCCTTTGAAACAAAAGAGATCTTCTTCTTCCCAAAACTTCCCTCAAGAC
>NW_021565955.1:0-360 GCF_001605985.2 Dendrobium catenatum
GCGATGATTTTGAAAACCTTTTTTTTTTTCAAAAAAAATAAATCAAACAAACACAACAACATAAAAAGGAACAAACAATCAAAAACAAAAAAGCATAAAAAAAAGAAAGAAAGAAAAGGAAGGAAAGCAAGTAAAAAAATCAAGTTCATGCAATTATATCAATCACACCCAATCTGGTCCTTAATGAGCTGAAAGTATCGAAGGCCAGTTGTTTAGTAAAGATGTCAGCTAGTTGATTTTCAGTTGACACATGGTTCACCTCAATTTCCCCTTTTGTCACATGATCTCTAATGAAGTGATGTCTAATGTCAATGTGCTTAGTTGTTGAATGTTGGATAGGATTCTTAGATATGCATATGG
>NW_021565956.1:0-263 GCF_001605985.2 Dendrobium catenatum
ATACCCCATGTACAACTTGTACACAAGATGTGCACACTCTATATACAACTTGTACATAGGGCGTTGTGTACTATACACACCTTGTGTACAAACCACGTGACTTGATTTCATTGTAGTCCAAACATGTCTAAACTCTGCACGTAATATTTCTCCATGTTGAGACTCTACATCTATCATGACACTCAAAAGAATCTGAATTTCATTTTCTGCGACGAGTATCATGCAATAAACCATGATTGTAAAGGCAACCAAGACCTGACCAT
>NW_021565957.1:0-279 GCF_001605985.2 Dendrobium catenatum
TACTCTGTATTTTTTTTATTAATAAAATTTTCTATTTAAATTTTTTTTTTTTTTTAAAAAAGAGACAAAACATAGTTTATGAGACGATGCATTTTTCTCAACAACTAGTAGTGCACCCAAGTTAGGCTAAGACCATTATTATGTGTTGGCATAATCTACAATACAAGATAAGCGATTTTTTTTGTCCAAAAAAAAAAAAAACTTATTATAAAATGAGATTTAGGCTTCGTTTGGGACGGTTTTTTTAATGCTTTTTAAAACGGAGTTTTAGTACAAATT
>NW_021565958.1:0-431 GCF_001605985.2 Dendrobium catenatum
AATTAATGAGCTCCTCTTGAGCTCTTCTATTTAAAGTCGGCTACTTGCAATGGTCGTTCGGCCTGACTCCTCGGGCCGATCGCCTGTGTCTATTCGGCCTGGCCGATATCTGATCGGCCCGGACGATCGGACCGCTTTTTTGACCAATCGGCCTGTACGCAATTATTGTACCCTATTGGCCTGGATGATTGTACGATCGGCCAGGACGATCGGGCCGTTTCTTTAAAATTCAGGCCAATTCCAGCCATTTTTCTCACCCTCTTCCTTCAACTCTTTTGTGTTTTCCTGCTACCTCTCTCAGATGGCTGGTGGGAAACGTATTCGTCAGGCATCCGGGAGTTCTTCGAGGGCGACTCTAGACCCTCGATTCAGGGAGGCAGAAGATCAGGCTGCCTATCATCGCTACAAGGAAAGTGGCATCACCCTGTCCC
>NW_021565959.1:0-229 GCF_001605985.2 Dendrobium catenatum
GAAAACTTATTCCTAATTGAGGGATTGATTGAAGTAATTAGGGGGGAGGGGATTTAATGTGGTGAGAGAGAGAATAAGGGAGAGAGGAGGGACCGGCCATATGGAGAGGGTAAATAATTGTCTAGGTTCAATGTATGTGAGGTCAAGGACTGATTTTAGGAATTTATTCAAATCTGAAATTAAATTCAGATATGATTAAATTAGATGTTTCCTCATTGGGATGTATTAG
>NW_021565960.1:0-1371 GCF_001605985.2 Dendrobium catenatum
GATGCTCTGGTGATGTCCAAAGATCTTCGGGAGACCTTGACTCAGGCTCTCAAGGACCCCGAAAGATATGAAGCTTATTTTGCTGAGCGTAACTTGACTGAAGTCTTGCAAGCTCGAAATGAGCCAATCATTACTTTTGCCAAGGATGACATGATGCTCAGAACGGCAGACCATAATCGGCCTTTATATGTCACTGCAGAGAGTGATGGGATGATAATCAACCGAATTTTGATTGATCCTGGGTCCTCCATCAACCTTATGAGTTTGAAAGCTCTGAGATCACTTTGTTTAGATGTGCAACACCTGGGGTAAGAAAAATTGATGTTGCATGGCTTCAATGAAAAGGGACAAAAGACCCTTGGATCATTCATGCTCCCTCTAGTATTCGGGGAACTCCATACCGAGGCCAAATTCCATGTGATTGATGCGGACACCTCATTTAAGGCGCTTCTGGGTCGCCCATGGTTGCATGATTATGGTATTGTCCCATCAACACTACATCAGTGTATGAAATATATCAGATATGGAGAGGAGTTCAGAATCTCCGGTGATATTCAGCCCTTTGCAGTTCATGAGGTGAAAATTTATGAAGATGCTAGATATTTCATCCCCAAGGAATTAAATCCATCAAGTTCTCTCGAAACTAAGGCATCAAACCCAAAGGCTGCAAGGCAGCCCAAACAAGATGATGAGAAGAAGCAAGCGGGAAGAAAGAAGGCAACGCCGACTCTTACCAAAGAAGCAATCACTCCTAAATCAAGAAAATATGTGCCTCATCTAGGGAGCGACACAGATGAAGATGATGTAATCCCTGTTAAATCTCAGGAGATACGACAATCAACAATTAGGGGGAAAAAGAAGGCAAGATATTCAGATGATGACTATGACTACGAGTCTATCTATATGAATAATGTGCAATATGTACTTTCAAAGAGGATAGATAATCTCTCACTTTCAAAAAATGAATGCGTAGTCACGCGCATTCCCCCACAACATTTTAAGGAAATTATCCCTCGAGAGGTGCATAATGTTGAGGAACTTGTAATATTTTATGTACCTCCTCGAAGAAATAGGGTAGATCAGGAACTATATTTTACAAATCTGGAGAGCGCGGAGACGAAGAGAATCGAGATTGGCTCTACAGGCCCACCGAACGTAGGGAGTTAGTGCCTACAAGAATGCCCAGATTTATTACAGAAAATGTACGAAGGATGCTACAAAAACAAGTTGGAATTCGCACCCCTGTGCAACAACTTCATCTTTGCTTGAAGCTTTGGTATCGAAGAAATCCCCATACATTACGAAGAAAAGATATTTTTGCTAGAAGAGGTCTCGATTTGTTGTGCAAAGACATTCCCAAGGGGAGACGTG
>NW_021565961.1:0-354 GCF_001605985.2 Dendrobium catenatum
TGAAAGGACGATGATTCTTTGCCGACACTTAGAGGGTGTAAAAGGATGACGGTACTCTACCGCACTGGGCAGTGGTTGAAGAGAGTTTTTTTAAGGCTTATCCATCTCACTATTGGGGAAAAAGGAGATACACTACTGGTAATAGTGCAATACTTGAAGTGGGAGACTTCAGGGAGTGGATTTAGGTCATGTTTGACCAAACAACTTTAAATCTTTGTGTCTTTTTATTTTTGCTGCTTTTTATTTTTGTCATTTTATTTTTCTGTGGTTGAAAAATTATTTTTGAAATTTCTTAAAAAAATTTTGCTAAGTTTGTTAAAATGGTTTCAATTTTTAAATTAAAATAAGAGGAAA
>NW_021565962.1:0-208 GCF_001605985.2 Dendrobium catenatum
TTGACAATTTGAAGTAGAAAGGGATTGAAAGAGAAGTCTGAAAGTGTGATTGTTAAGTTAGAAAGCCTTCATATTTAAAGAAAATGATACGTTCATCCTGGACGAAAATCATCGTTCGTTTGGACGAAAATATTTCGTACAGACGATCAAATTTGTCCAAAATGTAATGGTTTTTCGTAATCAACACAACTTACGATACGTCCCTTCG
>NW_021565963.1:0-327 GCF_001605985.2 Dendrobium catenatum
AAGATATTTCCTAATTTAATTTCCCTCCCAATCCCTAGCTGCCCTCTCCATTTGAATATTCAATTTCTTTGGAATAATGGGGCCCGCCCATTAGGGGAACAAATAGAGGAGGCAGACTCCTTCCACCGCCTATAAACTAAATGTACCGGCCCCTTTTTGGCCAGTTGGACCGGTTCATTGTGAACCGGTCTAACAGTTAGCTGTTGGTTTTTTTTATGAAAATCATAGTCGAGCAGCGATAATTGTAAGCAGTCAACATTAGCTTTAATTATCAGATAGAGCCTTAGATCCATTCATATTTTTACTCTCTCTCTCTCTCCCTCTCTC
>NW_021565964.1:0-200 GCF_001605985.2 Dendrobium catenatum
AATGTTCTTTTCATCCGGTTGTGGACTGGGTCCGGGTCATTAAAGTCTCGGTCCAAACTTTCAAATCTTTCATCTTTCCCCCAAAAGGGAAGAAAATGCACTCTTTCCCTAAAAAGAAAGAAAATTCAAATTTTCTCTAAAAAAGGAAAAATCAAGTTCATCTTTCTCCAAGTGAAAGTTCATCTTGTCTTTCCCTCAAA
>NW_021565965.1:0-902 GCF_001605985.2 Dendrobium catenatum
CGAATTTTCTTGAAAGTTATAAGTTCTTTTTTTAATTTCATGTTAATAAAATTTTAAACATTAATAATAAATAAAAAATTACAATAATAAATTTAAGAGAAATTTACTTTTTTACTCATTATATTTCATTTTATAAAATTATTGCTACAAATAATTTTAAAATCAAATTACCAATGAGAAAGTTGGTAATATAACATATTTGATAAGATTAAACTTCATTTGTGATTTTTTTATCATGATAGAAATCAATATGTTACATTATTATCTTTATATGAGATAAGTTTTAAAATTTTTATCTTTTATCACAGCAATTTATATTTAAATTTTAAAAAATAAAAATAGTTTATGAATTTTAGTTTTCATTTTAAATAGAGAAGTATAATTATGCCTCAATGAATATTCCAATAATTATTATAAATGTTAAATTTGATAATTTATAGCCCTTCAAGAAAAATTTGGATAAATATTTCAATTATTTTCGTTTAAATTTTTAGAGAGAAAAACAAGTTGTATTTACATATTGGACAAAATTTAGAAGGAAGCACACTATTTGTTAAAATTAGTTTAAGGAGCGCATTATAAAAAAAAATTAAAAAGGAGCATAATAGCCAAATCATTTGGCATATTCTAAATACGCTAAATGATTTGGCGTATTCTGAATAAACCAAATCATTTGGTGTATTCAATTTAAACTGAAAAAAAAAAATAATCAAGTGACATGGGGAGAGAATGTGAGAGAATGAGAGAGAGATATGGAGAGGCGAAGAGAGAAAAGGGGGAGAGAGAGGGCCACCACCATTAAAAGACTAAGAGAGAGGAGAGTGATGGGTGATGTATATATCTATATAATATAATATTATCTAAATATTATTTTTAATATTAGTAATTTAATTTATTAAATA
>NW_021565966.1:0-220 GCF_001605985.2 Dendrobium catenatum
GTGACGCATTTTGATTGGTGTCCGGACGACGTTCGACATTCGCACATAATAATTAATCATTGTAAAGATAGATGAATGATGATACTCAACTCTTCTTTATATGTTAGTTTGATATATTGGCTATCAATTAAAAGGTTTTGAATTTGAGTCATATGTATATATTTTGTGAGTCTAGGCATTGTCCCTTAATTCTATCAGGCAAAAAAAAAAAAAAAAAAAA
>NW_021565967.1:0-246 GCF_001605985.2 Dendrobium catenatum
GGATAAGATCAAAATAATCCAGTCAACTGTAATGGTCAAACCAAGTATGGAAAATATATTTGTTGCCAGGCACAACCACCAACAAGATTTAGAACAAATCTGTTGATACAAGGTAAAAAAAGAGCCCAAAATCAAATTAATATAAAGCCAAAAAAGTAATTATTGGCTAGAGTCTTTTTGCCTTTTTGAACTGCATTTTGTGTTTGCAGTAAAACTGATGGGGACATCAGATTTCGACACGTGTAC
>NW_021565968.1:0-428 GCF_001605985.2 Dendrobium catenatum
TCATGACCTTCCTATTCTCCTCCGATATCCTCATTCATTAATAATCTTGTTTTTCATACAAGTATTATTAAACATATTGAGATATATGTATTTATTTTATTCGGGATCATATCAAATCATATAAAGAGAAATTACAATCAAGCATATCAGCTCCAAAGATCAGATTGCTGATTTCTTCTATAATGCATTATCAACCACTCACTTCCAAAGCAATTGTGATACATATTAGAGAACTAAAGCCATACTTGTGCTCATATTACTGTATAGCCTTATATATTGCCATATATGTTTCGGCCTTATTAAAAGTCTATATATATACACAGCATGTAATAAACAAGGAAGATAATAAGATAATTAGTTCTACTCATTTCTCTGTTTCTGTTTCTGTTCACGTTCTTGCTCACGTTCTTGCAACTGCGTTACAACGC
>NW_021565969.1:0-2849 GCF_001605985.2 Dendrobium catenatum
AAAGCAGGCGGGTTCGTACACGACGAAGTAAGAAGCCAAAGGGTTACGCTAGCACGCGGGCGGGCGGGCAATGCGAGCAAGGGGAACCAGGGAAGTGCATAAAAGGGTTGCCAAATATATATATATATATATTTAAAAGTGGGAATAAGAAAGGTTGAAAGTGGGAATACGAAGGGTTGAGCTTGGATTTACACCACCATCTGTATTTCAAAGGAAGAATCCAATATTGAATAAGTTCATACCAAGGGTTGCGTTTAATTATTTACAATATAAAACCGGTGAAAACTGAAATCTTTAGTGACTAAAAGTTTAACCGAGGTATTAACTTCATAATTGGGTATAAAGGGTGGCGTTTGGATTTCAAGGAAGAATCACAATAGAGTATTTAATATTAGTATATAATTAGGTAAACGAAGCATTAATTAAACATAACGTACAATAACTTATATCTGTGCTAAATGAAACAGATCGACGGAGCGTTCAAATAAATAAAAATGAATTTGAAGGGTGGCGTTTTGGATTTCAAGGGAAGAATCACAACCGACATTTAATATTACTATATTAGTATAGAATTGGGTAAAAGAAACATTAATTAAACAAAATAATAATTGAAATCTACATTAAATGAAACAGATGGAGTGATCAAATAAATAAAAATGAATTTAATATGAGATGTAACAGGCATTAAATTGCAAAAGCATTATTTTCTTAATTTATTAAATATTATTAATAGAATGGACGGCCAAGATAATTAAAAAATAAGTAGAATGGATGAATAAGATTTGTCGGAGGAAGGAAACTCAAACCCCTTTTATAATAGTAGTATATAGATTTATAGATGATTATTTTGTTTATAAGTTTATTGAGTAGTGAGTGTCAAGCGCGCATATTTGAATGCATCAAGATCGAGGACACCAAAGTGCAAACTATGTTCTGAAAGGTTAATTAATAATATATCTCCATGCTAATCCTTGGTTATTCTTTATTTTGTGATGCTCATTTATCTTCTATATATGTTGATCGGAAGATCTAATGGTGTTGCAGAATTCTCCCTCTCTCTTTCCCGTTTTTACTTGTAAATATTAGCTTCGTTTTTTTTACAGAGTTAAATTCTTTGAAAATAGTCAAAGTTCCATTGTAGCAATCTATAAAGATCAATTTGTTTCTATTTTAAAGTGTTTGGAAGTGACTAGAACTGGGTTCTAAACTAAATTCAATTTTTATTTGGTAGAAATTTAGGGAAGTCTGTTTCTACGTTTGAAAAACCTACGTAAATAAATGTGAGGACTTTGAAGTCAGCTTCAAATTAACTAATTTAATAATATTATATTTAAGGAGATTGGGTACATAAGAATATTCCTTCTTATAATAATAATAATAATAACAATAATTTAATGACATGGAATTAATGAAATGATGATGGGTAAAAATTATAGTCACTGCATTATTAATGAATTGGATGGAATTTCTAAAATGCCAAACTTCATTGGAACTTTGAAAATGACTGTAATAGTTATTAGTAAATGATGCACGAAGAGGTCGGGTACGTAGATTTAGGTTTTATTTGGGACGGTTTTTTTATTGCTTCTTAAAAAGCTTTGTAGTACAACAAATAATTTTTTTATACTAGAAAGCTGCTTTAAGAAGCAGTAAGTAAGAAAGTCGTCCCAAATGAAGCCTTAATGTGAAGGATTGGGGTTTGGGAAATGTTTAGAACAATGTTAGCTATATATGCAGAATGAGGTAAACAACTAGCTCATGTATTAATCTATAGGAATTACTGAATATGGATTTGTAAAGCCAACCTTTGGTTCTTAATTGGGATATGGCTCGCAAATGACGAAGAATGGCTTTTATAACATGGCTAAGATTATTTGCATTTTTTTTCAAAAAGGGGAAATATATGCTTATTATTTTTTTAGTTATTTAATATAAGTCACCCATTAACGTGGCGGCTTAGATTAAGTATTTGTTAAACCTAATGCTAACGAAAAATAAATCATAATTATTTTTTTAAAGCATGTTTAAATGCTTTATACATTTTTTTCAATTATGCTTGGTTTAAAAATTTACCCAATTTTTTATTATAAGTTTTAAAAAAATTTATTAGATATGAATCAGGCTTTATTTTTAACAACTTTGTTGCTGCTTTTTAAATTAGTTTTTTACTAAAATTTTTGTAGAAGAAAATTGTTTTAAAAATAGTAATAAAGATGTCCCAAACAAAACATCTTAGTGACTTAATATGCTCATAATTTCACATTCTTAGCCTCATTTTAGAGGCTGCATATATCAAGTAGATTTCACAAAATACATTATCAAATAATTACTCTATGTAATTGATACATCCTCAAAAAATTATCTTGATCGGGCACGAATCTCGATGCAAAATCAAGTTGGAAACTTCTGAAATTAAAATTGGGACCATCCAAACTCCGATTTAAACAAACTTGAAGTCGAACTTAATGTCTCAAAAAAATGAACCCAACAACACCAAATTCGACTCAATCCGAGCCCAAATAGGTCCAAATCAAGGGTCCGAAGCACTGTTGGAGGGTTTGAACCACAATTTGGGTTACCAAACGGTTTTCAACCATGGCATTCTTATAATTGAATCGAGCGGTTCGACGAGACAAATCCAACGAGTCCAAGATCATGAAATTCCGACATCATTAATACCTTCAATTGTCTGACGAACGGTCCACAACCAAGGGATTCAACATCGGCCGCCCATCCAACCACTCCCCAATTACCCTTGATCTCTGAAGAAATTCAAGAAGAGGATGCGTGAGAACAGAGCATGGTTTTGAGAAGAAGAAGAAGAAGAACACACGGGATAAGAGAATAGT
>NW_021565970.1:0-224 GCF_001605985.2 Dendrobium catenatum
GTTCAATAATTTTCTATAAGGGGATTTAAATTTTTTTTAAACTACCAATTCACCCCCCTCTTGGTAGCCTTGGAATTTTCACTTAGGCTAACAACCTAATTACTAGACTCAACAGGGCTCACTTGGGTCAAGAGTTAGGCTAACCCAAAGTGCCCAAAATCACTTGGGATTGAGACAATTTTCAATCTAAGCCCAATTGAACTTGATCAACACCTCTCATAGGT
>NW_021565971.1:0-226 GCF_001605985.2 Dendrobium catenatum
AAGTAGTATGTAAATAAGAGAGAATTTTATTAACTTTCTCTGAATTTATTAGTTCTCTACCTAAACCATGTAATGAATTAACTATCTATATAAAATGAGTATACATATCTGTTATTGATTCATTAGGTTTCATGCAAAAAAGTTCATAATTATGTAATAGAATGTTCAATCTCGACTATTTTACTTCACTAGTTCCTTTGTATGTTATATAAAGTCTATTCCAAAT
>NW_021565972.1:0-223 GCF_001605985.2 Dendrobium catenatum
CGATATTGGGATCTTTGGCTTTGTCTCGTCGAGCCGCTCGATTTGACTATAACCATGTCATGTTTGAAATTGTTTGAATATCTAAATTATGGATTAACCTTCCAAATGCTCTTTGGGTCTTTGATTTGGACTCATTTGGGCTTGGATTGAGTCGAATTTGGTGTTGTTGGGTTCATATTTTCGAAATGTTCAGTTCAACTATAAATTTACTTAAATTGGAGTT
>NW_021565973.1:0-351 GCF_001605985.2 Dendrobium catenatum
TATCCCTTATAAAAAAGTTGTAAAACATTTATCCATTGCTGTGATGTATTGAAAAATTTACAATCACTGAGAAATCAGTCATAAAATACAACTATGGCAGTAAATGTTTGATATGTAGACATAAATCTTATACATTTGCAAAAGTATATATAATTCTAGAAGTATATATATAATCAATATATCAAATAATTATCTAGATATGCAACTCTAAATATTTTTTTCAGTAATATTTAAACTTTATCAAACAAATTAAATAATTCTAAATAAAATTTTTATTTTGTTTTAAATCTATAAATTCAACTATATTTAATAATTACATTATTAGTATCAAATATTAATTAAAAATCATCT
>NW_021565974.1:0-215 GCF_001605985.2 Dendrobium catenatum
CTGAATCATCCACTTTCAAAGCAATATTCTTCTCTTTCTATATTTCACATGCATCAATCTATCTTTAGTTCACTCCTTACTCATAAGTAATTAGTGATCCAAGCAGATTATCAATAGAATATTCATTCAAATCATTCAACTTGTTTATGGTACTTATATTTCCATCATAAGCAGTAGGTAAACAACATAGATTTTTTTTTTTTTTTTGAATTTGA
>NW_021565975.1:0-244 GCF_001605985.2 Dendrobium catenatum
TGGATTTAAATTTTATTTATTAGAATTTTTGGAAGTTTTGAGGGCTAATTAAGGGTTTAAACTTAATAAAATTGTTTAAGGGTGTTGACCTCGTTTTTCGCTCGAGTGCCCTCGAGCGCATTCGATCAAAGCGATTAGACCTCATCGAGCCCAATTCTAGCTCGAATCGGTCTGAATTGATTTTAATTTGACTCGACCCTATTCGACCAAGCTTGAATAATTTGTTTTGACTACGACGAATTCA
>NW_021565976.1:0-605 GCF_001605985.2 Dendrobium catenatum
GAAGGTTAAAAAGGCGAGGCTGCATATCTTCTTTATCAAGGGTCACAAGCCATCCATCCTTGGAGCCAAAGCAGCGACGACTGATGATGTAACTATCAAGGGAGGAAAACCGACGATGGCAACTGACACCGACCTCTTCTTCTTTGATTGTAAGTCGCGAAAGGGGTGTGTGTTGGAGGCCTCTTTAGTAAGGGTGTCATTTCAGGCCAACGGTTGGGTTCAGGCCGAACTCGACTTAACTCGAACGTATACGTAAACGGGTTAACCCGTACCTGACCCGTTAAGCTAAATGGGTCAGAAAATTGACCCGACACAACTCGACCCTTCGATTTCTTCCCAGCACAAGCAAGATCAGTACTAGTTCAGGCATGAGCATTGCAGACTTTATGGTGCAGGCACATCCGTGCGGATGAGTGGCTAAGTGCAACCTACTGAGAGGAAAGTGCGGCTTACTAGGGCGTGCATGGGACAGGTCACCGCCACTAAGCTAGGGCACTAGGACTTGGGGTGAACCGCGCGGCATAAGATGCGTCGATGCGAGACAGGGAGGACAGTTAGGAAGCCGCCACTAGGCTAAGGCACTAGGGGCCATGGGCGAACCGTGT
>NW_021565977.1:0-254 GCF_001605985.2 Dendrobium catenatum
TCATATGTCCAGGTTTCCTGCATCGAAAACAAATAACATCAGAGAAAATATTAACATTCTTACCATTTTTATTTTTTTTCACTTTTGTTTATGCTTTGGTGAGCTTTGTGATTTGCTTGACAAGTCATTGCATTCGTCACCAACTATGCAATCTTTTTCCGTATCTTTAGCTTTTAGAACGATTGTTTCACCTGCATCCAAAAGTCTTTGACCCAATCCTTGCTGGTAGGCAATGAGTGAGCCAATCAAATTAT
>NW_021565978.1:0-259 GCF_001605985.2 Dendrobium catenatum
GTAGATTGATTTGAAAATTGTTTCAATTTAAGTTGACAGGAAAACTTGGGAAGAAAATGATCTTACACAGGTAGATTTCAGTGGTTAGATGAAAATGATATGTAAAATTATATCCCTGATCTATATTAGTATGAACGAGTAAAAATTTAGAATCTTGGCCATCTTTTAATATGAGGTGAGTCTTAGGTAGAGTTAAAATGATCTTAATGGATACAACATATTATTATAGAAGGTATTGAATTGCCCATCCTCATTGGGC
>NW_021565979.1:0-233 GCF_001605985.2 Dendrobium catenatum
ATCTGAAATAATGATAATGGACGCAAAATGCAGATGCTATGTCAACAAACAAGAAACAACAACAAGAACATCAAGCTTTTATCCCACTATGTGGGATCAGCTATATGAATCTTTTTTCTTCATTGTGTCATATTAAGAGTCAAATTTTCATTTAAATCTAATAAAGAAAAATTATTTCTAATATTTTCTAACCAAATCTTTTTAGGTCTAACTCTACCTTTCTTAACATAAGT
>NW_021565980.1:0-345 GCF_001605985.2 Dendrobium catenatum
AGCATTTTTGAGGGAGAAATTTTGCAAGCCTTGTAGCGGTAGTAGGCTTCCTCATTCTCACTATTCAGGAAGCGATCGGGTTGACGACTAGATGAGGACGAGCTTCCGGCAGTCATCCGACCTCGCTTAGACATTACAGGAGAGCACGAAAACGAATGGAAGGCTGAGTGAGGAGAGGGTTGAGTGAGTTGAGCAGCCTAGGCAAGGGTATTTATAGGATTTTCCGTAAATCGTACAGTACGATCTTGGATCATACAGTACGATATCCAATTAATATCCTGACCGATCATTTCGTGAAAAGACAGTCCAATCGTACAGTACGATAGATATCGTACAGTACGATCA
>NW_021565981.1:0-250 GCF_001605985.2 Dendrobium catenatum
AAATTTTTGCTCCAATCAATCTTCAACTGATATAATATAGTGCATTCTCCTTGCCTTCTTCATTATGTTGGGCCAACAATGCTCCGAGAGATTCTTCTAAAGTTGTTGTATACAGAATAAGAGGCTTCCCCGGGATTGTCGTCGCGAGGATGGGCGGATTCAACAAGTATCTTTTGATGCTGTCAAATGCTTCCTAGCACTCTGCATCCCATTTAAAGCGGACATTTTTCTTCATCAATTTAGAAAATGG
>NW_021565982.1:0-310 GCF_001605985.2 Dendrobium catenatum
AGGGTCCTACCTACATGATTGAGAGAATCACTACGTAGGGGTGGTGGTCAACTTGATGCGGGAGAGGCATGAGTGAAGTTCGATCTTGTGGTGTATTCATTTGTAGTGAGTCGGGCTGTTTATCTGGGCCCTTTTAAAAAAATTTGCACTTGTTTCTCATAAAAACAGTAAAAAAGAAATCCATAAAAAGCTGTAGGAATTTTCACAAAGAAGTGATACTTGCCCACATGTCTTTCGCATAAGTATCAAACAAATGAAGAAGAAACATGTTTTGAATAAGCATAGAGATATTTCGTCATCCATCAACCTT
>NW_021565983.1:0-303 GCF_001605985.2 Dendrobium catenatum
GTGAGAGAGAGAGGGAGAGATAGCGAGAGAGAGAGAGGGAGAGAGAGAGGGAGCAAGAAAGTGCAATGGATGTAAGAGAGAGAGAGGGAGAGAGAGAGCGAGGTTTAGAGAGAGAGAGGGAGAGAGTGAGAGAGAGAGGGAGAGAGATAGATAGAGAGAGAGAAAGAGCAAGTGAGAGCAAGCTAGAGAAAGTGAAACCTAAGAAAGAACAAAGGGGAGCAAGAGAGAGCAAGGGAGAGAGCAAGAGAGAGAGGGAGAGAGAGAGATTGATAGATAGAGAGAGAGAAAGAGAGAGTATGAGAA
>NW_021565984.1:0-270 GCF_001605985.2 Dendrobium catenatum
TTCCTTTTCTTGAGTTAATTATAAATAAAGTGGTTCACGATACTAAGTAACCTTGCACACACACACTTGGGGGAAATTTTTTTACTTTTTTTAGAGTTTACTATTTTGGTCACATCGTTCGGGATGACTCATAAATCGGCCTGGATGGTCAGTTGAAAAAAGAAACCCTAATTAGGGCATCCTGGTAAAGGTAGCCATCATTAAGCATATCGTTCTGGATGATATTTGTATCAGTCGGGATAATAGGAAGAAATAAAAAAGAATCAGCCA
>NW_021565985.1:0-434 GCF_001605985.2 Dendrobium catenatum
ATTTGGGACGTTCAAAAGAAAATTGGTAACATCGTCCCGGCCGATCTCACGATCGTCTTGTATGATTAGTTTAAAACCGGTTTCAATCGTCCTGATCATTGCCCTAAATAAATTCTTGCTGATGTAAATCATCCAGGCAATCGTCCTGACCGATCTTATGATTATCCCGAACAATGTGATCGAATCAATCAACCATTAATGCTTTCTAAAGATACCAGATCAATTTAGGCATATATGATTTAAATCATCCTAGACGATTTCCTAAAATAATGAATACCTAATCTGATCATAGCGGGTGATTCTTTTTGAATTGAGCTTTTCATCCAGGACGATACAAGTATCGTCTAGGCCAATTATCATATGACGGCTGCATTAATGAGGATGCCCTAATTAGGGTTTTTGTTTTTGGACAGATCGTCCAGGATGATATAAAT
>NW_021565986.1:0-388 GCF_001605985.2 Dendrobium catenatum
TAAAAGAAGAATGCACGAAAGAAATACCCTCTGAATCTTGTATGATGGTTTTGCCAATGGATTACAGTTCGGAGGAGGATTTGTATTTTCCAGATGGAGACGAATCAGACCCTAGCATAGTGTCTCGGATGGGATATGTAAACCTGGGTGGTGATTCTGAATCAACAGATGAGTCCCTAGATGCAACAATGGTTGACTCTGAAGAAAATATACAGTTAAATGACTCTGAACTGGAGGAGATTGGTCAAGTACAGTTAAGAAGCGGTAAGGTACTACCGCCTCCACCGAAGAAAGGGGTCTCTAATAAAGATAAGGAAAAAGAGATAGTTATCAACGATGATATTATACCTAAAAATCCTAAGAAAAAGAACACTTCATCCAAAGGGAT
>NW_021565987.1:0-734 GCF_001605985.2 Dendrobium catenatum
CTGTTCGTACAGTACGAAACTTTTGGTCAAAAGTCGCACTGAGGCCTCGGGACGATCGATATTCGCCTGATCTACTATACGATACCTATCATACTGTACGATTTGACTGCCTTTTCCCAAAACGACCGGTCAGAATATTAATTGTCTATCGTACTATACGATCCAAGATCGTACTGTACGATTTCCAAAATTTCCTATAAATACCCTTGCTTATGCTGTTCAATTCACTCAATCCTCTCCTCACTCAACCTTCACTTCATTTTAGTGCCCTCTTGCGATGTCTAAACGAGGTCGGATGACTGCTGGAAGCTCGTCCTCGTCGAGTCGCCAACCTGATCGCTTTCTGAATAGTTAGAATGAGGAAGCCTACCACCGATACAAAGCCTACAAAATTTCCCCTTCAAAAATGCTTAATCAGGGCGCTCTCAATTTCGAGGTAATCGGCCTCTTTGCTTCCAACACCTTTCAATTTCTACTCACCCTGGCGTTTCCATATAATTCTGAACTTCTTTTTGAATTTCTCGCCAACCTCACCTACCCGTCGATAACACCACTTTTCACTCCTTTATTTGTGGCCGCACCATTGATATAACTAGAGCCGACATCGCCCAATATATTGGGCTGTCCACTGAAGGACCTATGGTTCGCTTGTTTCTTATCGATGAATTTGATTGGAGCGATGTAAATAGAGTCCTTGGGAATACTTCTTTTCATCAACACCAGCCTCTTGTTCA
>NW_021565988.1:0-278 GCF_001605985.2 Dendrobium catenatum
AGTTCAGATTTTCCCTCCCAAATTCAAAAGAAAATCCTCACAAATCTCAAACATAATTCCTCAAAATCTGAACCATTTCTCCCAAACCTTTCATCTTGGCCGAACGCTTCCCCTCTCCCTCTCTCTTGTTTCATGTGAAGACCACCTCTTTCTTAAGAGATCTTGGGGCCTTGAAGGGCGTCGCCGCTACTACTACTACACACAACAAACCAATGCATGGCCAATCCGGATCTTCATTACGGAATTGCCTACGACGAACACGGCTTCGTGCATATCCT
>NW_021565989.1:0-215 GCF_001605985.2 Dendrobium catenatum
AAAAATTCAAAAGCATTTAAAAACTTATTTTATGAATACGACTCTGATACCACTTGAAAGTTCATTAGGAATGTTAAGCCCTATAGAACTGGCCCAAGGCTAATTAAGAGAAAGAGATGAATTGGCAAAAACTAACACAAAACTCAAACCAATATCACCATAAAAAAACCAAAGTGCAGAAATTAAATACGGAAGTAATAAAGAAAGAACACACC
>NW_021565990.1:0-202 GCF_001605985.2 Dendrobium catenatum
TCATTCACCCTTCATTTCAACAATTGAACCCACTAATATTGATCAAGCTTTATTGGATGAATTTTGGATTTTGGCCATGCAGGAAGAGTTGAATTAATTTGTAAGAAATAAAGTTTGGGAATTAACATCAAGGCCAAAGGATCAAAGTGTAGTTGCAACTAATTGGGTATTCAAAAAAAAAAAATGAATGACTCAAGAGTAG
>NW_021565991.1:0-931 GCF_001605985.2 Dendrobium catenatum
TTGTTATTTCTCTAATGATTCTACCATTCGTTATGACGCCGTCACTATAGGAAAACCTCCGATTACCGTCGGAGCTTCCGGTACGGTGCATGAACCGGCGGATTATTCAACGGTAACTAAATGACGGCTTTTCTGACATAAATTCCACCGGTTCTCTTCCGGCGTATATATTATCCGCTGTCTAATCCGCCGTAATTTGGAAGATCAACCGTTTATGCCAGCTTATTTTCCACTGGTATTTTCCGGCGTATTATCCGATGGATATTTCGCCGGTCTAGTTAAACTCGACAAACCTTTTCCGTTGAAAATTTTTACGGTAAAAATACCGGCGTATTATAATGAATCATGTATTGATTTCCGACCCTTATTTTATGTCGGAAGTTCTGGCATATTATTCGACGGTTATATTCGTCAATCAGCCTTCGATGCATGTAATGATGGAATATCCGCCGGAATTACCGACATAAAATTATGCCGAAAATACCGTCGGATATAGCACTGGAATACGGGTTTAAAAGACGATGTTTTAATTAACTTCATGTTTTTCGTCAGAATTGTGACGGAATGTCCACCAAAAATATTTATGACGAAAATATTCCATTGGAAATTTGTTTCCAACTTGCGAAATACAGTCACATACAAATTCGTCGGGAATTCAATGTAAATCTTTTTCCGTTGGATTTATCTTATTACCGGCGGATTTTCTCCGCCGATAATGAGACATTTTCCTGTAGTGCATGTAAACAACATTCGTGCATGCATGATGATGATGATGTTATAATTGGATATATAATGATAGTGACATGTATCATTTTTATGTATATGCAGGCAATGTTTGACATGATGGTGGATTCCACCACAACCATGTTGGATGGATGGAGCAATTTCATGTCTATGGGGATCCATGAGATGGATGTTGAGAAAGACATTA
>NW_021565992.1:0-240 GCF_001605985.2 Dendrobium catenatum
ATTACTGTATTGTGAAGTTTTGCTGCATTTTGGAGTGGAAAATGTGTTTTTCGGTTGGAGATGCCCTAAAGTAAAATTTCTTTGGAATATTTGCAGCTCTCTAAATCAATCCTTTCAATTATGTCCTTTCGATGTGATGCACCAAAGCAATCGGATTTCATATATCTATGATGATCTATAGCATATTATCAACTCAACATTTATTGGCTTTATGGCATTATAATATTAATTAGTTTAACT
>NW_021565993.1:0-677 GCF_001605985.2 Dendrobium catenatum
TTTCGTTTTGTCCCTTGGTGAAAAGAAAAGTGCTCGGACCTTTCTTCATTATATATAGGGACAGCGAACCTCGCCAAAGCAATTCCCCAAAAAAAACCTCGCCAAAGCACGGTTAAGCCACCGACGCTCTATTCTTCGGATAGCGAACCACAAATAGGACCACCGAACGTGACCCTCCTACCAGCTTGGCCGAAAAGACAAAACTACCCTTCCTGGTCCACGGTACAGTCCCCGTGCATAGAAATAGAATGTGAAGACAAAAAAGGTTAGATGCGGGATAGCCGGACGAAACGCTACAATCAAACGATCGGACGGACGGAATTACGGGCCAACTGTTTGCTTTAGAGAATTCTGCCCGTAATAATGGCAAGCGTGAGCATTTCACACGTCGCTTATTTGATTTTGAGAAGCTTGGGGATTTTTTTTGAACGGGTATCCACCCAATTTCAGCTCCGATTCTCAGCTGATCAAGAAGAGAGGCATTCAATCCAGAAATATTTTGGCCCGCAATTGATTGGATCCCACTTAAGAAATCGAGTTGGGAGTTCTCATTCATATTTGTCCATCAACAAAGCTAAGTAAAAGTGGACAATCTAAACCCTTAAAGAAATTTTCTTAATTGAAGTCCCTTAACATAGGGACTTCTTGTTGATAAGACTAGAGAGGGAGTTGAAGGT
>NW_021565994.1:0-245 GCF_001605985.2 Dendrobium catenatum
CTAATTGACATGCATCACAAAGGTGGTCCTTAGTAAATTCTAGTTTAGGTATACCTCACACTAAGTTCTTTTGGGTAATTCTTCTAAGATTTTTCATACTAGAATTACAATGTCTCTTATGCCAAAGCCATGATTCATCAGAAACAGTTCTTAAACAAAAAGCAGTAGGAGATAGAATAAAATTCAATCTATCATGTAAACATTATTAACCCTTTTTCCATTTAAAACTTCTTTTCCATTTAGGC
>NW_021565995.1:0-253 GCF_001605985.2 Dendrobium catenatum
ACGTGGGTTGGCAGTGAGTAGGTAAGATTTTGATTTTGATTTTTTTATTTCTTCTCTTTTTTTTTTGTACAGCAGGTCAACAGGCCCAACATATCATGAAGAAGCAGACGGATTCACACAGGAGAGACATGCAGTTTGAAGTGGGGGAGAAGATATTCCTAAAACTACGACCCTACAGGCAAAGGACAATAGCGAGAAGAACAAATGAGAAATGGGCGCCAAGGTACTTTGGCCCCTACGAAGTATTGGACAA
>NW_021565996.1:0-408 GCF_001605985.2 Dendrobium catenatum
TTTAATTTCCGAACGCAATTCCTACATTGATTCACATTAAGTTCTGTTTGTCTTCTTATTATCGGAGCCAAGAGGAACTATAAGATCAAAATTAAGAATGCAAAATAACATGACCCTTAGAGCTTAGAAGACAAAAACATCTACCACGAGCGGTTTTCGTTTGGGGCACAAGATCGTGAGTCGTGAGAGAGGAGCAAAGAGGAAGACGAACCATTGATGCTTTTCAAGTGTCCAAAAAAAAAAAGATGTTGGTGGCTTCTTAGGATTAATAAATAACTTAAAAAAGGAGAATTACAAAAATTAGAGCAGGTTCCCTCATTGGTGAACTTGTTGCTCTATTAAGCCACCAAAACAACCAGCTTTAAGCCCCATTAGACTTTCAATTTTAGCTTTAGTCAAATCCTTTAG
>NW_021565997.1:0-275 GCF_001605985.2 Dendrobium catenatum
TTGAAATAGTGCCTATGGTTAATCCTAAATCAATCAACTGTTCTTTTAACCAAAGTACTTGTGCCACACAACATCTTAATGCAACGTATTCTGCTTCTGCAGTAGATAGAGCTATTGAATTTTGCTTTCTACTGGACCAAGAAATTAATGAATTTCCAATGAATTGACATGTTCAAGAAGTGCTTTTTATATCCACTCTACAGCTTGCAAAGTCAGAATCTGAATAACCAACAATTGCAAATGAAGAGCTAAACTTAGGATATCAAATTCCTAAG
>NW_021565998.1:0-297 GCF_001605985.2 Dendrobium catenatum
TATTCAATTTCAATCAATTTCAGTTTCACCTTTTTTTCTCTTAGTAGACTGAACCAAACCAAATTCCTTGCTAGGCTCAGCACTTGATGTTCTTTGGTTTTAGCTACATTAATTTAGGTTTAATTTGAGCGGGTGCGATCTATTTGAGGATTCTTTAAAAAAATGCTCAAACCAACAAATAATTAATTTAAATTATAATTCAGATTGTCATTCGATAATTCTCAAAAAATATTGATAGAATTAATCCCTGCCACCCTAATTGAATTGCACGATGGATAATTACGTTTTTACACTTTG
>NW_021565999.1:0-302 GCF_001605985.2 Dendrobium catenatum
ATCAAAGCACGTCAATGCTATCAATATGCAGGTCAATATAAAAGCAAGTCAATCAATGGTCAATGGGTCTATGCAATGCGGAAATCCATCGTCAATGAAATCAAGTCTGCACAGCGGAAATCAAATCAGCAGTAAAAATATCGATAAATCGATACGTCTCAGCAATCAATTCAATAAGTGCTCCTAGTCAATGTCCAATCAACGTAGTAGTGTTTATTAATCTATACTATCTATACTATCAGGTCAATCAACCGTGTCGTCTAAGCAATTCATCGAATCTATATCATCTATTCAATCAATAT
>NW_021566000.1:0-292 GCF_001605985.2 Dendrobium catenatum
CGTCCTATCGTTTGAAAAATATTTCGTCCCGGACGATTGTGACGATCATACAGACAAATTACCTAAAAAATTGCTTTTAAAATGGTTCGAAATCACACAGTTTATCATTTTACACAAATCATCCAGTACGAATAATTTTCGTCACGGATGATGATGACCACAAATTTACATTTTCACACTTAAAATAAAAACGAATAAAAAGAAACAAGACAAACTTAAATACATACCTTTTTAAGAAGAAAATATCACAAAAATAAACTAAAAAATACAATGAACACAAATTAAAACAAAA
>NW_021566001.1:0-208 GCF_001605985.2 Dendrobium catenatum
AGTAATAAATTTATCAATTTTCTAATACAATTTCTACCTTCAAAAGATCAAATGAACACTTTTTTAAATATGATTATTTACAAATTGATACAATAATTATCCAAAAAAAAGCATAAATAATTTTTATTTAATTTAATATATGCACAGTTCCTCCCATTTACCAACTGGACAATGATGTCTTAAAGCTTTGTGTGGTTGATCACTTAGA
>NW_021566002.1:0-262 GCF_001605985.2 Dendrobium catenatum
CGGCATTTGGATTAACGGCTGGAAGGGCCGATTCCATCAGCGTGTGGAATACGAGGGGCTCGGCTTATCCTGCTTTGATTGTGGGCGCATTGGCCACAGGAAGGAACACTGTCCTGCGCGGGCGGCAGATGGAATTGCGAACTTGGGGAAGGGTCAAGCCGTTGTGGTGGCTGGAAAGGCCCCTGCAGTTGGAGCTAGCTACTCTGCAGCATCAAACAGCCCGCAGCCGGTGGGTGTTATCACGCCGTGCCCCAGCCCCAAT
>NW_021566003.1:0-561 GCF_001605985.2 Dendrobium catenatum
CGAGCGGGATCCGTCCCCGTCGGGTCGGGTCGTGACAGAATGTTTCGTCGAATTGTGAATATGAATCCGAATTTTCAGAAGGTGGCTTGGCTTCTTCGAAATTTTGTGGGGGTTCTTACCCTGGTAACGATTTCACTCTGGTTCGTGCTAGACCGGCTTTAACTGTTGCCTCTCGGGGGAGATTTTGTGGGAGAGGCCGGCGCAGACGATAATGTATTCGTGTTATGTTGTTTTTTTCCCTGCTTCCTTTTCGGGATTTATATGCTTTCATGTTATTTGATTTGCTGATGCGCTGGGTTATGGGCAATGATATGGTTGGGGCTCGCGTCCCTGTCGTTTTGTTGGTGGCAACCTTTGGTGTGGCTTTTTTTGGGTCGTTGTCTCCACCTTATTGGATGGTCCGTGCGAGACTTCAGGGACGCTGGAAGCCTGGCCGCTTACTGAGCCCGCCTTTTGGTTGTAATTTCCCTTTTTTTCTTTAGTTCCTTTTCTACTACTGCTATAACCGTTGTTTTTTTTTTTATATTAATATATCTGTTTTTTGAAAAAAAAAAAAAAAAA
>NW_021566004.1:0-204 GCF_001605985.2 Dendrobium catenatum
TTTAACTCTTCTTGCATGGCCAATATCCAAAATTCAACAGAAAGAGCTTGATCAATATTAGTGGATTCTATTATTAAAATAAAGGTTGAATGATTGACTTCCTTGTTTAATCCACGCCTAGTTCTAACACCCTCACTAGGTTCACCTATAATCAATTTTCTTGGGTAGTTTTTAGAAAATCTCAAATCTCTAGGCAAAGGGTTT
>NW_021566005.1:0-232 GCF_001605985.2 Dendrobium catenatum
ATTTTATGAATCCCGCTCTAATACCACTTGAAAGTTCTCTGATGGCACTTGAAAGTGCTCTGATTCCAATTAAAAGTTCGTTAGGGATGTTAAGCCCTATAGAATTGGCCCAAGGCTAAATAAAAGAGAGGTGAATTGAATGACTTTAAAACCAAAGATAAAACTAAATCCAAAATCTCCACGGAAAAACAAGAGCGGAAGAAAATAATGCGGAAGCAATAATAAGAAAAGA
>NW_021566006.1:0-274 GCF_001605985.2 Dendrobium catenatum
TATTTATAGAGGTTTATATGAACCGGTTTTGGGTTTAATTGAGGTTCAAAACAATTAGTTTAATACAAGTAAAATAAAAGAACTAAAAATAGGTTTGAGATCGGCTTAATATTGAAAAAAAAAAAGAACCACGAGCTGTTTATAGCCGGCTAGTTGTTGTAGTACTCCCAAGCTTTGAAAGATTTGTTTTCTTCTTCTTCTTTGATAGACTTTAAATATTTTATTATGTTGATTTAATTTTTTGAATTGTTTATCCATT
The DNA here is from genome assembly GCF_001605985.2 of Dendrobium catenatum. Classification (NCBI taxonomy): domain Eukaryota; kingdom Viridiplantae; phylum Streptophyta; class Magnoliopsida; order Asparagales; family Orchidaceae; genus Dendrobium; species Dendrobium catenatum. Next base: position 260 of record NW_021566006.1, read on the forward strand.
CTTGACATTGTTGTT
>NW_021566007.1:0-265 GCF_001605985.2 Dendrobium catenatum
CCATTTGAAAAAGCTTAAATCCTTTATAACAGGCAAATGCTAATTAGCACTCTAATGGCTTCCAATCTAGCTATAGGGGCAAAAGCCTCCTCAAAGTCAATCCCTTCTATTTGATTGTACCCCTTTGCCACCAATCTTGCTTTATTCCTCACCACCACTCCTGAATAATTCACTTTGTTCTTAAAGACCCACTTTGTCCCAACTACACTTTGTCCCTTAGGTCTTTCCACAAGTTCCCAAACATCATTCCTAACAAATTGATTCA
>NW_021566008.1:0-260 GCF_001605985.2 Dendrobium catenatum
CAAACCCTAATCTACAAAAACTGCAAACCCTAACTTCTAGATTGATAAATTGTGAAATAAAGGAAGATTAGAAATAATGTAGATTCGCAGAATAGTAGATCTGTAGAATCGTAGATCAGTCGATCAGAAACCAAAACTCAGCAAAATGCCAAAATACTCATAAAAAAACGAAACGAAACCAAACTTATTCATGAGTAATGAGTTTACTGACTAGTGATTACAGTCTTACAGACCAAGCCAAAGGTGCGAAACTGCGAACG
>NW_021566009.1:0-852 GCF_001605985.2 Dendrobium catenatum
GATGTTGATCCATTTTCACTATATGAATTTTTCTACAGATTCTGTTATGATATTCGTGTTCCACAATTCATTCATATGAGTTGAATGTGGCTTTAAAGCCAACAATATCTTCCTCTCTTGATGTTCCAGTTATTAGAAGACATTTCATACTAGGGGTAACTCATGGATATGGTAAACATTCCCTCTACCGTGTGTTATTTTCGATAGTGTGGAATATTACTTAATCTATAACTGTGAATATAATATGAAAACAAATGGAATGTGATATAAAAGAGAGGAAAACTCTTAGTTGAGTAGAATCGGTTGCCCTTGTCACAAGTGGAACCCGGTTATATACTCTAAGAGCCCAAAGTTCCTCCAAATTCTCTTCTGTCCCTCCTTAAAGCATTTAGATAATTGCTTAGGAGATGACTGTGTGCTCATTTCTTCTATTACGATTATTCAGTTATAACGGAGATGTTTTTCCTTACCTACGATGTTGTACATCTCGCTTCAGATATTAACATCCTTGCTAAGTGTATTTTGATCTTCTAGTAGAAAGTCAATCCACTGCTTCCTTTTAGTGACATATTTCCCCATTGAAGATTTGTTCTTAGCTGCAAGAGCAGTCTCTTTGGATGCATAAAAATGTTGCTTTTACCTTTCACAGGGTCCCAACAGTTAGTATGGGTGTTACCACTGTGATCTCTTTTGCAATCATTGACGTTTGAGATGATGAATGTTATTTTTAGTGGAAAATTTGTCCCCCCCGCCACTTCACTTGATCTTTTGATATGACATTACTCTTTCTACTCGGTCGTTTATATGTTCCTTTATTTAGAGAGATATATATCGATCGTTCATTTCATGTTG
>NW_021566010.1:0-221 GCF_001605985.2 Dendrobium catenatum
GTATTTAAAATAGCTTCTATTTTAGAAGGGTTAATTTTGTTACCACGAAGTCTCACTACAAATTCTAGAAATGTCTCTGAAGTTACACAAAATGCACACTTTAGAGGGTTCATTTTCAGATTGTAACGTTGCAATCGTTTCATGACAAGTCTTAGATCATTTAGGTGGTCTTCCCTTTCACGAATTTTGATAACCAGATCATCGATATAACACTCCACTTG
>NW_021566011.1:0-222 GCF_001605985.2 Dendrobium catenatum
CCAAGTCATGCTCTTTCAACATTTTCTTTTTATGTGTACACCAACATCACCATTGCAATTGAGATGATAATTGCAAATTCTCATTGTAAAAAATTTTCATATTAAAGCATATGATCAATCTATACATGAATCTTTGATTTTATCATTCACATAATTCATGATAATTTTATGATTATGCCTTAATACAAGTTAAAATTAAAATCAATCATTTAATGCTCATTT
>NW_021566012.1:0-278 GCF_001605985.2 Dendrobium catenatum
GCTATGTGGATGCTTTGATTTTTTTGGTTGCACCAATTTAGTATCAGAGATTTAGGTTGTAGGTCATGTTTTCCTTTCTTTTTAAAAAAATCAAAACAAAAAATGGAAAGTCAAACACTCAACAGGCCAAAGTTCCATCAGCATTCTATGCAGACGATCTCATCAAGAGATGAGGATTCTCCACCTGGGGAGAATTGATGCAATCAAGCTATTCCTTAGCTGCTATCTGGATGTTTCGATTTTCCCTGCTTGGTTCTCCCTCCTTGGTAGTTGTGTTG
>NW_021566013.1:0-410 GCF_001605985.2 Dendrobium catenatum
ACAATTAAAACTGTCTTATCCACTCAACCGCTGCATTATATCATCTCGACGTTTGAGAAAAATAATTTCGTCCTGGACGATCGTTAGATCGTACAGACGAACTAATTAAAAACTGCTCCCAAAACGGTTAAAATTTTCACAAACTGAATTTTGCACACATCGTCCAGTACGAAAACAATTCGACCCGGAAGATTTCTACCAATTTTTAAATTTTTGAATTTTAATTGAAGAAAATCAAACAAAACATTCAAAACATAAAAAATAAAGACAAAACCACAGACTCTAAATTAAACTCATTCAAAACACTCAAAAAATCACAAAATTCATAACAAAACCAAAAACAAATAAACTAAGAAAACATAAATATCAATGTTGCAAAAACATTTTTATTTAAGCATTCAAATCAATTA
>NW_021566014.1:0-235 GCF_001605985.2 Dendrobium catenatum
GAGGGAATTTTACAAGGGTTGCTCCAAGCATTGTTCCACCTCTTCTTCTTCCACTAGAGTCTCTTATCATTGGAGGGTAGAGAGAGATCTTCTTCAATAATTGATCAATGTTCTCTACCTACTTCAGGAGGAAGCAAAAGGAGTTGGTTTCTTTTCCTCATTGGGGTCGGCAGAAAGGAGTTTTTGTAAGGGCTTCTCCACCTTGTTGTTAGAGCAAAAGGAGAGTCGCAGTGTT
>NW_021566015.1:0-295 GCF_001605985.2 Dendrobium catenatum
TGAATAATATTTTACTGCTGTCTTGACCTGAGAAAGCCTAGAGGGAAGAGAGAGAGAGGATCTTGTGAGGGGGAGCTTGTGAGGGAGATTCACAATGGTTGCTCCAAGCATTGCCCCACTTCTTCTTCCACTAGAGTCTCTTATTCTTGGAAGGGTTGGGAGAGGTTAGCTTCAGCGATCAATCGAGGTTCTATGCCTGCTTCAGGAGGAAGCAAAAGGAGTTTCTTTGTCTTCCTTGCTGGGGGTGGCAGAAAGGCAGTTTTTGTAAGGGCTTCTCTGCCTTGCTGTGGGAGCA
>NW_021566016.1:0-1266 GCF_001605985.2 Dendrobium catenatum
TATATAAACCTTAAAAAAATTAATTATAATTTATAATTTGAAATTTATAATATGTTAACAAAATTGTGTGTGCTATTTGCGCCTTGCTTCATGTGCTATTGTCCATGCATGACACAAATATCGCACACTATTTTGATGCGTTGCAATGCGCCATGCGTTATAGCGCGCGCCATCTTGCACCATTGACATGTGTGGGTGCAGCTAGTTTTTCCCAATAGCTTCAAGGAGGGGTTCAATGTTGTTTTAATGACTTGGGTTAAGGTTAGTTGATCTTGGGAGGTGGATATGATGTAGAGGAAGTTGCTAGAAAGATTTGAAAAAATATTTTGGAAGGGTAAAAATAAGCATAAAACAAAACTAACCAATCTCACTAAAGATTAGCCACAATAGGTCACCAAGCACTAAACTAATAAGAAGAAATTTCATAATTCTTTTTTAGCACTCAAAAGATAAAAATTTCTATTACGTGCCAACTCTTTATACATGCATTACATTGACCTTTGGACTATCTTTATTTCAATTAAAATGTAGGAAAAATAAAATGGTAAGAAAATGTTGAGATTGGAAGGCCACATTCAAAAAATTGAGCCAACTAAATGAAATAAATTAAATTGCTTTCCAAAGCTCATCAAGGTGCTGCTACAACATGTTTGAAAGTGAAAATAGAAAAGTGCAAAAATAAAAATTGAAATTATATTTAAAAAAAAATCATAAGTAGGCTTAGGGGGTGTAACGAGTCGAGTCAAGTCGAGTTTTGACACTATCGAGCTCAGCTTGTCAGTTGGAAAGTTAGATCGAACTCAAGCTCGAGCTCAAGTTTAGCTCAAAAAGGTGAGCTGAGTTCGACTAGAGCTTGTCCCACTATAAACGAGCTCGAGCCGGCTTGCAAGCCTCGGGCGGCAGCTTTGATTTTTTCTTTTTTCTTTTTTGAAAAACGAACTACAGTAAGTTTAACATGTATTTTCGGGAACTATTGTATAGCTATAGCTTTAATATTTAATATATATATTTTTGGGAACCGTTGCACACATGCACTGTAGCTGTAACTTTCCTAAAGTAAATCAAATTGACCTGGCCAGGTTTCTCTATGCTGCAGCTTTCATAAAGCATCATTTAATAGGACAATAGCATTCTTGAAAAAAGAAAAAAGCTGCAGCTTTAACTTTTTTTTTTATTATTGAAATAATAACCACATCTTTTTTTTTTTACGATTTAAATTTAATAAAAATATTAATTACTTTATTTCAAGAAATCTTAAAAATAATT
>NW_021566017.1:0-732 GCF_001605985.2 Dendrobium catenatum
GTGAAAGTGAGTTTATAAAGGTTTCTCTAACTTGCTTTGGAAGTAAAAGGAGAGTCACTTTATTTTAGTACAAATTCTTAGAGTGAAGGACTACATAGAGTGGATGTCAATCAAGATTCACCGAACCAATATAAAAATCTATGGTGTGTTTTTTTTTCTTTTTGCACTTTTATTTTTCTTGATTTTTATTTTCATTAATAACTGCTTGAGAAAAATTTTGATTATTGCTCTATTATATAGATCAAAATTTCATCATAATAAAATTTAATATTTTTGATAAAAATCTCTCGCTTCCACAATCAATTAGATTTTGGTATTTTCAATTACTAAAATGGTTTTTTTAAAATATTGTTATTATTATTTTGAACTTAAAGAAAACTTTTTAAACTACCAATTCACCCCCCTCTTGGTAAGCCTCATGCTAGTTCCATAAGGTTTAACAACCTTCACAAATTTTTATTGGTCATGGTGGAGGTCCACATGCAAGAAAAACTTCCCATTCTTCATCAAATTCTAGCTCATCATGCTCTTATCCTCGATGAAAAAGAATATGGTAGGAAGCATCTATATATAAAATAGGAACATTATTGGGTTAAGCAAGATAAATGATTTGGTATTTTTTTGTCGAGGATATATATTATGTTATTTCCTATGGCAACATTTTATTTTCTTCGAGTAATGAGATGTCGAATATGTGTCAAATTTTGGTTATAATCAAGAATCATTTGGGCT
>NW_021566018.1:0-218 GCF_001605985.2 Dendrobium catenatum
TTTTGTCCTTCAATTCATCTATCTTTATTTTTCTCTCTTTCTCTTTTTCTTCTTTCTCTAGTAATGGTGCTAGGTGTGAGAGGTTAAAATGGATTAAAAATTTCATATTTAAAAAACTTCATTATGCGTCCAGCAACACTACACTCAACATAATATTTTAGATGCTTTCATATTCCTCAAATCGGGATCAAAGAGCCATGGTTGCACTACCTATCACC
>NW_021566019.1:0-452 GCF_001605985.2 Dendrobium catenatum
TAATTATAATTAATTAAGTTTAATTATAATTAATTAAGTTTAATTATAATTAATTAAGTTTAATTATAATTAAAAAAATGCGAAATGCTCCCCTCCACTCTCTTATCTCGACATTCATGTCGGACCGGCAAACCACCTAAGCACGCCTTTGTTGGCCGTGGTAGGAGGGAACCCGGTGCGACGCCTACGACGAGTTAGGCGAGTGACCCATCGATCCATGTGTCATCCACGATGACTCCGCGAGAGTATGCAATTTTCTAAACTCAAAACCCTACTTCAATATTCGTGGCAAATCGGAGAACTGCCCCATGCACGCCTTTGTTGCACGTGGTGGGATGGGACCCTGGTGCGGCATGTACGGCGAAGCGGGGTCACTTATAAGTACCTCGGGCGGGGGGAAAGCAAATTGTCATCTTTTCAAATAAAACGCTTTTTAAAAAATCCCATGCACG
>NW_021566020.1:0-217 GCF_001605985.2 Dendrobium catenatum
TTAGATATCCAAAGAGAAAAGGCAATACTCCCTAAAAGGGAGAATTGTTTCTTCGTTTGGATATTCAAGCCATGACGGATCCAACGAGTCCAAGGAGGAGAATTCCAAGGAGTCCAAGTAGGAGAGTTCCAAGGAGTCCAAGGAGGAGTTATCCAAAGAAAGCTGAAGACTTGAAAACCTAATATCCCACTCAAAGTTGTTGGCATCTGTCATAGGC
>NW_021566021.1:0-1361 GCF_001605985.2 Dendrobium catenatum
AAAGAAAGATAAAAATTTCCGGTTCAACATATGCATAAAAAAAAATAATAAAAATGCATGATTAGTCAATCAAATGGATATGCAAAATAATCAAACAATATGCACTTAGGTATAGGCTGTGAGCTTTTTGAGTTTGGAGGCTCAACTCATGGAAATTGTAGCTCAATTTCACCACATTCAACATTTCTAAGCCTGAGAATAATGACCTGAACAACCATCTCATTCAACAAGTAGATAGTGCTATCCTCAGCTTGGCAATTTACGCTGATGGAAGCCTGATTCATTAAGACACTAACATCGGGAGGAGGAGAATTTTTTAAGTTCATCTTCACGGTCATTTTCTGCTTTGGATAAAAAAAATAAAAGAAATTCAACAAGATTATTAAGAAATACAATAATAGTATGGCCACAGAAATAAGCAAATGCTATTTTTTTTTTTTTTTGTAATAAGTTTCCCTTTTTAATAGCAAACAAGTTGAAGAAGATGAAGGAACTTTCTGTTGGGAGAGCGAGCGAAGGAGAAGGAGAGAGTGAGTGAGCGATAACGCGATTTTGGCGGATCTGTGGCTTCCCGAGGTTCTCCAATGGTCCAAAGTGACTGACGAAGGTTCTTGGTTAGGACTTTCTGTTGGAAAGGCATTCAATTTTGGTTTTGGTATTTTTCTTCAGCCAATCATTTTTTCTTCCCTCAATCAGAGTGGGGTAGTTTTACCACTGTTTCTGATGGTGAAACGTTTGGCTGACATTTGCTTGTGGTTTGGATGTTCTGCTGGTTTAAGACTTGAGATTATTTATGGTAATTGCTGCTTGGATTTGTTTGGATTTTATGAATTTCTTGAGACGGGGCTTGGAGCAGATATTTTTTTTTGTTTGATGTTTGCAACTGAGTGGTTCTTGGTGTGGAATTATTTTTCAAGAACATTTGGTGTGGATTTTTTTATTATAGAAGTGGATGTTTTTGTTCTAAAGCTTTACCTATGAAGGATATGTTAACCCTCCATATTCAATTAATGAATGGATTTCTTCAATTGAGGAACGTATTGCATTAATTTTCTTGCTAGTTCTCTTGTCCAAACCAGTATAGAGACTGCTTGAGCAGTTTTTATAATTTCTTCAAGATTATTAGAAGAGGATTATGCGATACGGGTTGATTTATTTAGCACTTGTTGTATCTTGATTGATTTTGGTTCAGCATTTTATTCTTTCGGAAAATTTGAAATTAAAGAAACGAGAGAAGATCATTTTCCTCCTAGTTTTGTCATGTTTAATGCCCTTTCTATTATTCTCATGTTTAAGAATCTGATTCAAGTTTGTAATTTTTTGTAAATTTTGTTTGGTAAGTACGATGGAGGTGTTGTTGA
>NW_021566022.1:0-232 GCF_001605985.2 Dendrobium catenatum
ATTTACTCATTATTCAAATTTATGTGGATGATATACTATTTGGATCTTCTAATAAGAAATTATGTGATGAGTTTTCTAAAATAACGAGTAGAGAGTTTGAGATGAGTTTGATGGGAGAGTTATCCTACTTTTTGGGATTTAGCATAAAATAATTGGAGGATGAAACCTTTTTAAATCAAACAAAATACATAAAGAACATTTTGAAGTAGTATGAGATGGACAAAGCTAAGCC
>NW_021566023.1:0-371 GCF_001605985.2 Dendrobium catenatum
TACCTTAATCAAGCCTCTATTTGCAAAAAAACAAATAAATTCTTGAAAGCTTTGTAAACAATTCTACACCACCTCAATCAATCAACAAACTACTATTTACAATACTTTAACAAAATTCTTAAGGATTTTTAAACAATTTCTCAACTAAATTATTGAGGCTTTGTTTGGTCCATTGCAATGCAACGTTTCATCCTTTGTTAATTTCTATTGGAGCCAAATGTAGTGGCCCTCAGGTTGATCTTCATTAGCCGAGTTAATTAGTCGGGTTTGATCGAGTCAGCCTAAGATCATATATATTAATTTTCAAATTTATTTATGTTATATGCGACTTACTTTGCTTCAACTTTACTACACATGTATTTATAAATTTG
>NW_021566024.1:0-236 GCF_001605985.2 Dendrobium catenatum
TTATGATCATATCACAGGTGGTGTCATGATATTGGACATGAGCATGCTGCTAACAAACCTCTTTTAAGAACTGTATTCCAAGTAAGCATTGTTTCTCTCTGATGGAACAATATAGTATTTTCTGTACTTTTCACCTGAAGTTACATTGATTATTTTCTTAATAGGGCATCATGCGATTATTTAGTCCTCATAAAACAATTTACTCTTTATCATACGTGACAAGACTAAAGTGAGTG
>NW_021566025.1:0-255 GCF_001605985.2 Dendrobium catenatum
TAGTTGTTCCAAAACACTCATTATTTGGCATCATCAATATCTCAAACTCGGGGTCATGGGTTGCAATAGATTTCTATTGGGTTTCGGCAAGCAATGTTTTCATTGGGATATATCTCTTTTGGAACTATTTTCTATACAAGCTATTAGAGAAGTTGTGAAAGATTGGATGTATGATTTCAAAGGAATCATCATTGAAGGCACAACTATAATATCATCATATTTCTCTAGGTTATCACAAAGAAAGAAGGCAAAAAA
>NW_021566026.1:0-947 GCF_001605985.2 Dendrobium catenatum
TTGGTTGACAAGCATGTGGGTAATACCTTAATTTCATCCCTTGATGTCCATGAAAGTTGTGTCATCTATCTAGATGCACTTCATATGGATTATTCTTGTGTGTTTATTGTGTTTTAGGAACCTTTTTTAAAACATTCTCCTCAATAAACTCTTTAATAAATGAGCTTGTGAGGCTATAGGTTAGATCTTGGGCTAGAAACTCAAGAGAACTTTATGGCATAAAGCATAAAGCTTCTCAGAGCTCCACCCTAGAACCACCGCCATCGAACTTGGCCACCAAACCACCGCTGCTTATCCTTTGCCAGACTATCGCTGTCGGGCCTCTATCCAATAGCCATGGTCGGGCCTTCACCCAACCTCCATTGCCTGCAGACTAGAATCCCTTTGACCATAGTCACCAGTCGACTATGATCCCTCCGACCACCATTGTTAGTCGACTATGATCCCTCTGACCACCGTCTTCCACTAATTACATCTCCTCCGACCACCATCGCCAGTTGAATAAGATCCCTCTAACCATCATGACCTATCAACTACAGTCCCTCTGACCTCTATCGCCTCTCGACTACGGTCCCTCCGACCTTCATTGCTGCTAAGGTCCTTTTGACCCCCATCACCCACTGATTGTGCTTTCTCAGACCACCATCACCCATCGAGTATAGTTCCTTCGATCACAATCGTCTGTCGAGTACAATCCCTTCGACATCTGTTTCCTATTGATTACTACCCCACTACCTGTACTGCCCATTTACTACTGTCCCTCCGATTATCGACACCCACTAAATATGATCCCTTTGACCTTTGTCGCTCATTAATAATGGTCCCCTCGACCTTCGACACCCGCCAACTATTGCGGATCTATGGCTTATGATTTTGATGATAACAAACATTCTTTTTTCTCTATGACTACTTTCTACTAATGTTTCAGGTCCACACTATCAGACTGC
>NW_021566027.1:0-376 GCF_001605985.2 Dendrobium catenatum
GTGCCTTTGGCGTCACCTCAGGGAAGTTCTTAGGATTTATAGTGAGGCACCGCAGAATCGAGATTGACCCTGCTAAAAATGAAACCATCTTGAATATGCCATCTCCTAAGAGCCTCACCCAGTTAAGGTCTCTACAAGGTAGATTGGCGTATATAAGGAGGTTTATTTCTAATTTTTCCATGAGATGTCGACCCTTCTCTATCCTTGCGAAGAAAGACGCTAAGTTCGTATGGGACGAGAAGTGCCAAAATGCTTTCAATAACATTAAACAATATCTTTCTAATCCGCCAGTTTTGGCAGCTCCAATTCAAGGAAAGCCGTTAATCCTCTACACTGCAGCCTTAGATGAGTCTTTAGGCGCCCTGTTGGCTCAAGT
>NW_021566028.1:0-870 GCF_001605985.2 Dendrobium catenatum
AAAAGAATTTAGAAGCATTTTGACAACTTCTAAAGAGATCTCTAAAGACATTTGATATCTTTAGAGAGAATTTGATAGGAATAGAAGTATTTTGGCAACTTCTAAGAAGAATTCTAGAGACATTTGATATTTCTAGAAAGATTTTAGATCCATTAGAAGTATTTTGACAACTTCTAAAAGTGATTTCTAAAGATATTTGGTATCTTTAGAAAGAATTTGATTTGATTAGAAGAAATTTGATAACTTCTAAAAGAGCTTAGGGATATTTTTCTATCACCTAAAGGCTAGGGGTATTTGGCCACCACCTACAAGGTTTTCAAGGATATTTTGGCTATCACTTGAAAAGAGATTAGAGACATTTGGTGTCTCTAAGAGGTCTTAGGGATATCTTGCTATCTCCTAAGGATTAGGGGTATCTTGGCTACCACCTAAAGAGTTCTCAAAGATATTTTCACTATCATTTGAGAGGGTTAGGAACATTTGTTGTTTCCTGAAGGTCCAAAGGCATTTGGCACCTATTGGAAAGTTCTAAGAGGTATTTTGGCAACCACCTAGAAATAGAGTTTATCTTATTTTGGTAAGATAAAACTCAAGAAAGCTTAGGTTAAGAGTATTTTGGCTACTACTTAAGCCTTAAAGGTATTTGTTGTAAGATTATCTATTTTGGCAAGATAAATCTTAACATTTGGGAAGACTAAAGGGTATTTTGTCAACCACTAAAAGTCTAAATTTGGGTAGATCCATTGATATTCAATTTGGGTAAAACAAGATCTAAAGGAATGAGCTATGAGAGACCTTAGAAGGTTGGAATTCTACCTAAACTCGGACATTGATAAGAAGACTCCTATTTGGGGATGTCTACACTTAGCA
>NW_021566029.1:0-237 GCF_001605985.2 Dendrobium catenatum
GTTAGTGATCAGAATCTGATACATCACCCCACACTTTAAAAATGCAGAGACTTGCACAAAACAAAAGATAAAAACAGATAACCATTAGCAAGCAATAAAAAGTAATACAAAATTAAAGCACTGCTGACTAAGCTATCTCAATGAATGTATGAATGATCATATAGAAAATAATTTTAGGATTTTGATCTGCTAAATGATCATTTTTAAAAGATTCAAATTTTAAACACGGATTGATAG
>NW_021566030.1:0-266 GCF_001605985.2 Dendrobium catenatum
TCAGCAAATTACTCCTGAAGTCGTGGACACATTGAAACGTTTAAAGATCATACAGTTTTTGAAATTTTCTAGGTTTGAACAAAATGTCCCTCTTATTTATGAGCTGATCTCAAGGTGAAACATTTCAAAGCAATGATTTGTTCTAAAAAGTCAACACATTCCTTTCACTGCTGATGAAGTGACCCTTCTTACTGGTCTGCCAAATAAAGGAGAAGAAATATCATGGCTTTCTTTAGCACATACTTCGGTTACATCATTGGAAATTA
>NW_021566031.1:0-248 GCF_001605985.2 Dendrobium catenatum
TGAGGCGCGCCTCTAATTGCGCAATTTTAAATCATGACATATTTTAAAACATTTAAAACATTATGTCATAGATTATATGACAAGTATGACAAAGCAGATATGTGTATTTAAAATATTATGTCGTAGATTAAATGACACTAACTCACTGGTGAAATAGATTATATGACACTAACAAATTAGAGCTTGGCCTATATTCCTCCTAAATCATAAAAGATATTCTCTATTTGAACTACTATCCTTCAACATAG
>NW_021566032.1:0-226 GCF_001605985.2 Dendrobium catenatum
GCTGTAAATGACAAATTACATGGCCTATCAAAATCATTAGGTTTATCATCCAATAATAACACCTTCATATAAAGCTGCATCAAGCTCCCCCATTAGTTCCTTGAGCTAGGAGAAAGGGTATTATTATCAACAAGTCTTTTGCTTCCATCATTTCTTAGCAACCTACTACTTCTATTTTGCTCTAAACCTAAGGAATCTAAAATTAACCTTTATTCAAATATTTTAG
>NW_021566033.1:0-296 GCF_001605985.2 Dendrobium catenatum
TTCTTTTCACTGACCATGCCGCCTTGAAGTTCCTTGATAGCCAGAAAAAGCTTCGCGGCCGACACGCCACAGAGTCTTTGGCAGCTTTCCAATTTGTGTTAAAACACAAATCCGGTAAACTTAATCAGGTGGCTGATGCCTTGAGCCGGAGACATGCTCTGTTGCAGGTACTCCAAAGTAAGGTAATTGGGTTTGAAAATATAAAAGAACTGTATGCTTCTGACGTTGATTTTCAAGGCGTTTGGAAACTATGCCAACACAACTCGCATCTCCAATATCACATTAAGGATGGCTTT
>NW_021566034.1:0-266 GCF_001605985.2 Dendrobium catenatum
AAATTTTAAAATTCTAAGTTCTAAATAACATAGAAATCTAACGAACTTAGGGAACTGCCGGAATCGTCCGGGGTCGCATGCATATTACTGCATTCTTCTTTCATTTCTATAAGACATCTCTCTGCCTGCGGGTAGAGTCTAGATAATCTGGCCTATGAGGATGAAGTGCCGGGCCTAGGGAGACTCAGTCTTTTCTAAAAGTTATTTTCTATAAGCCTATTTTTTTAAAAAAATTCTATAGCATTCATGAGCTGACAATTCAACTA
>NW_021566035.1:0-216 GCF_001605985.2 Dendrobium catenatum
AATAAATATTAGACAATATTATGAGTTGAATGCAAGTGAGTTTGGTCAATTTGGATTTTTCTTGAATTAGTTATGAATATTCAAAGTTTTGACTATTTAATGAATTTTAAAATTGTTTAATTAAAGGACCATTTTGGGATTTTGTTCCAAATGAACTCCCAACTCCTTGAAATCAACTCCAAAGATCAGTAATGACCTAAGGAGGGATTCCCAAGT
>NW_021566036.1:0-329 GCF_001605985.2 Dendrobium catenatum
TAACAGCCACGAAGAATCAAAATGAATATGACCTCCCATCAAGTAGAAAAAAAAGTTCTTAAAAGCCATTCACCAACTTATGCATCTACTCTCTTGACATGCTTTTTAGAATAATAAAACAGGATAGCTACCATAGAACTTTGCATAAGCAATAAAAATGATCCTATTTTTGCACAGAGAAAGCTAACCGTCAATCATGTTATCGCTGAATAATGCAAGAGAAAAAGTTGAAAGTCATCGTGATTTCACCAATACAATAAAATAAAATATTTGAAAAAAAAAATCATAGATCAACTTTCAAAGCACTTTAATCACTGAGTCTACCAAAA
>NW_021566037.1:0-334 GCF_001605985.2 Dendrobium catenatum
ATTCAGTTACAAAGTCGAGCAGAGTTCCGGCGTCACTCGGGCATCTGGTGGAATTCTGGCGTCGTTCTGACGACGGGAAGAACTCCGGCGGTGGTCGAGGAGGAGCTGTTCTCTCCTCTCCTTCTCTTCTCTTCTTCTTCTCTTCTTAGGTCACCCCCCCCCCCCCCTGGGCAAAAAGGGCACCATTTTTAGTTTTTTCGGGCCCCCCCCCCCCCTCATGAGAAATAAGGGCACTATTTATAGTTTTTTCTGGAGTGGTATAGCTCGTAAATAGGTGTGAGATCAGGGGCACATAGGGAGTGGCCGAATGGACGGCTGATATTAAATCCTTCGA
>NW_021566038.1:0-561 GCF_001605985.2 Dendrobium catenatum
TTGTGCTCACTACATCAATGCTATCATATAATACTATCTGTTAGAGCATTTCATTCTCTTATGACATTACTTTTTGCCAATAGTCTTTATTAGTATCCCATTCAAAGATTGATGCAGTCAAGGACTTTGGTTTTCCTTATTGGCTCTTCGTTTCCCAAGCCACCCCATCAGTTTCCTTGCTATTGGCTGCTCGTTTTTCCCTTTTGTGGCTGCTTGATTTTCCCCATTTGTTGAAACCTATGCATGATGCTTAATTTTCTAATTAATTGGGCTGGTTTGGAAGAGCTTTGTGGCTGTTTTGAAAGGCTTCTATTGGCTGTTTGGGTGGCAAATTTAAGTGAGCATTTAATATAATTTCCCCTTATTTTTTTTATATAAGGTGGTTGATTTCTTTGTGGAAAAAATGGAGAGATTTATAATGAATTGTTGGAATGTGAAACCTACGGGTTTTTAGCTTACGAGCTATAATCTCTACTTTTCTTCTTCTATTTCGTCTCAGCATTCTATCTACTTCTTCTTTCCACGGTTTCCATTCCACTTGTATCTTTTTTTTTTCAAAAT
>NW_021566039.1:0-409 GCF_001605985.2 Dendrobium catenatum
TTTTGCAATATGCATTCACTAGTAGGTACACTGAGATACTAAGCAAATCACACAACATCACTGGAGCTAATCCCAAATTCTCATCCAAGCTCACAAAGGAAGAATCCCACTGTAAAGTTTCTGATCATCTTTTTAAATAACCACATGAAAATGCCTTTTTTATATGAAAATTGACGATACGACTTCTGCATTTTAAGTGTTTGAAGCTGCTCGGTCATCAATGATTTCATTCAAGAAATGGAGGGTTGGTGGATCGAGGTTGGAGAAGGCATCTATATTAGGGAGAAAAAGAAAGCCAACAACACCGACAGAATCCTCAACTCTGTAAGCTCTTTGCATTGTAAGTTATTGACTCCCAAATTAATGAACCATGCCATAATTACATTAGAAGATCAAGTTTTTATTTGTA